>NW_006203911.1:637772-642717 GCF_000334495.1 Tupaia belangeri chinensis
TACTTTGCTCTTGCAGATTAATGGATGATGTGGTTGCTGTTAGTTTATACTACTTTTTTTTTTGTAAAAAAAAGGGTTATGTATTTGATTTTATTATTATTATTATTTATATTTTTAAATTTATTTCTTTTTGTATATACATTCAATCGCATTGTTTAGCTTACAGTGTGAGCATTTCAATATGTGAACATTTCTCCCCAGTCCCATTGATCAAAATATCTTCAACCGGTAACACCACACCTCCCCATCCCGTCAATGCTCTACCTCCGTATTCCTTCTCCAAATGTCCTTGTATGTCCCCACTTAACATATACCAAATGTTTGCACTCTATTATTCATCTTTTAATTTGACCAGAGAGAGAGAGAGAGATCATGGGAAAGTGAGAAAGCAAGCCACCAGGTTTGGGATTCAAAACCTATATAGTTGGCCATGTGGGAGTCCAACACCTTAACCACCACACAACACCACCTGCCGACCCCAGTTTATAGTACTTAAATTTTTTTTAACTTTTTTTTCTTATTTTGTACATTCAATAACTGTATATCTTTACAACATTGAAAATGAATTTTCCCAGTACGAATTCCCTGTTAGTCTAGTGAAAGACATAATTTTCTTTGTTCATGATAGAGCATGTTTTTACACATGTGAAGTGAGAAAGGAGAGAGAGAGAGAGAGAGAGAGAGAGAGAGAGAGAGAGAGAGAGAGAAAAGCATCCTTCACAGGGTCTGGTAATGCTGTGATCCTCTTCCTCAAGTCCTCCAGATCCTGGACACTCACATGTGTGCCTGCCATGCTTTAGGCTGACTGGGCTGGAGCTTTGAAGTGTGGTTACCATATAGGACCTGGCTTCTCTAGAGCAGCACATTACCACTGCACCATGTAGCCAGGCCAATGGCATTGGTTTTTGTTTGGTTATTTATTTATTTATTTAACAATAGTTGGAAAGATATCAAGAGAATGAACATTAACCAAGGCCATTCTGGCAATCAGGATGCATTCAAGATCTCCCTAAAAATACTTTTGGGGCTAGCAAGTGGCATGGAGGTTAAGGCAGCTGGATCCCATGTGTTTGACTGTGCCGTTCAAGTCCTGGACCAGCGGCTTAAAAACCATACTAGGCATGTGTGCATGTGTACCTGCCCAAAATCTTGAGAGGAGAATGAAGGAGAAGGGATTACAGTATAGCTGTCCTCCTTGGGGGTTGATTTCTCATCCCCACTGCCATCTCTTTCCAAAGAGCAAAATTTAAAAAAAGAATACTTTTGGTGGAGTGGTGGTGTTAGAAATCAGATTTCAAAGATGAAAAGAATTTGTGGTAGTGGAGGGGAGAGGGGCAAGCCTCAGCAACTGGAGGGACTAGGGGCCCAAAGGGAAAACTCATGAGTTTCTTTTTCTTTCTTTCTCTCTCTCTCTCTCTCTTTCTTTCTTTTTTTTTCTTTTCTTTTCTTTCTTTTTTTTTTTTGGAGAGGTTTTTGCTATAGAGCACGTGTGCTCGCCAGACAGACAGAGAGAGACAGAGAGACAGAACAGAAAGCGAGAAATCACCCCCCAGGGAGGATGGCCACGCCATAATCCCTTCTCCTCCATTCTCCTCTCAGGATCTTGGGCACTCACGCACATGCGCCCAGTGTGAGTTTTAAGCCACTGGGTCCGGGATGCGAACCACGGTCGACCACGTGGGAGTCCAGCGACATAACCATTACGCTAACTACTGGTCCCATGAGTTTATTGAGCATCTTTAAAGGCAGAGCAGAAGGGACTTGTAGAGAAGAAGGCACTGGAAATGAGGGACAGACTGGCTGACTCATACATAGAAATCACAGAGGAGGAGGCAGAGATTGGAATCTGGCTTGACTTTCCTTGGAAAGGAGGATTTGTTTTTCTTTTTCAAAGACAAGACTGAAAGAAGAGAGAGGAAAAGGACTGTCTTGAGGAAGACAATAAGCCAACAGAAAAAGGGAAGAGTAGCAAAAATGTGTGCAGGCCTGCACAGAGAGCCTTACTTTTCCAGAGTGGCTATAAATGCCCTTCTCAAAGCTTGTGCCTCATCCAGGCTTCTTCCACAAGATCTGTGGCCTGATTGGTTCTCTTCAGCTTCAGTTAGAGACAACTTGACAGCTGCAATTGGCTCAGCCCTTCTTGCAGCAAGTTGACACCATTTCTGGTGGGCTTCAAAGAAAGTATAAATGTCTCTCCCCTGAGAGTAGGCTTCGCTCGGCACCAAGGCAGCCTCATTACACAACCAATTAAACCTCTATCACTTGAAAGGAATCGATGGCAGTTCAAGAGCTGCTTGAGTAGACTTTGCATTTCCACATTCACACATATCACAGGTCTACAGTCAAGGCATAACCATCACTGCAAGGGGAAGATATAAACATGACCCTAGAAACAGATCTTTTCCCTTTCTCTGAGGGGGTAGTCTCAGAAGATCATACTCTTTTGATAGTAGGCAAGATCCCTTTAATCTTTTGAAACAGAAAGGAGTTCAGGAGTTCTTTCTTTCCCTCCCTCCCTCCCTCCCTCCCTCCCTTCCTTCCTTCCTTCCTTCCTTCCTTCCTTCCTTCCTTCCTTCCTTCCTTCCTTCCTTCCTTTTCTTTCTCTTCTTTCTTTCTTTTTCCGTCTTTCTTTCTCTCTTTTTTCTTATCCAACAAGTATTTAAGTATGTAAGGTACCACGCATTATGCTAGATTGTAGGAATAAAAAGGTGAACATAGGGACCAGCAGATGGCATAATGGTTCCGTCACTGGACTCCCACATGGTCGACTGTAGTTTGAGTCCCAGACCTGGTAGCTTAAAACTCATGCTGGGTTCATGTGTGTGCATGCCCAAAATCTCAAGAGGATAATGGAGAAGAAGGGATTGCAGCATGGCCATCCCCCCTAGGGGGTGATTTTTCGCTTTCTGTCGCTCTATTTCTCCTATGAGTATACACACCCTATAGCAAATATTTTCTCTCTAAAAAAAGGTGAATACAACACATTGCCCTCCCTCAGAGAGGAAGACATCCATGAAAGCAAGTGTGAAACAGTGTTAATTCTGATCCATGTTCTGAGTGGGTGCAGTTTTAGCAGAGAGCAGGGAATGATGGGGATGTGGGCATTGTTAGTCAGGGAGGTCTGAGCAGAAATGGGGATAGCTACGTTGGATCTTGAGACATTTTGCTAAGTGAAATGCATTCAGTCTTACTGAACCTTTTTACAAAATTAAGTATTTCTTTCTTTTTTTTTTGGTGAGAGTTAGAGAAAGAAAGACAAGCACCCTCAAGTAGCCTTCCCAGCTGGCCAGGATCATGGGTGTGTGCTGTGATCTTCCATATATCAATAGATCCAGCTTTGCTTGAGTAGCATGTTACCACCTATGTCAATGAGCTACTTCCCACCTTTTAAACTGACTCATAATAGTTGCACATATTTGGGAGGGTATGTTGTGATTTTTTTTTAGTATATAAATACTATGTGTAATGATAAAATCAAGGTAATTGGCATATTTATTATCTCAAACATTCATCATTACTCAGCATCCTTTTTAAAAACAATTATTTTATTTAACTTTATTTACTTATTTAATCTGATGAGAGAGAGAAAGAGAGAGAGAGACAGACAGACAGACAGACAGACAGTGAGAAAGCAAGCTGCCAGGTCTGGGACTCAAACTGCAGTTGGCCATGTGGGGGTCTAGTGCCCTTAACCATCATGCCGCCTGCCAGCTCCTCAACATCCTCTTTTTAAGGGCCAACTCCATGGCCCTGTGGTTAAGGGAGCTGGATCCCACATGGCTGGCCATGTGGTTCAAACCCTAGATTCAGTGGGTTGGAAAACAAATTGGCACATGTGTGTGCATGCCCCCAAATCCTAATGAAATGGTGAAATGGAAGAAAAGAGATTGTGGCATGACCATATTCTATTGGGTGGTGTTTTCTCCCTCACCCTCTCTCTGTGTCTCTCTCTGGTGATGAAATGGTGAAATGGAAGAAAAGAGATTGTGGCATGACCATATTCTATTGGGTGGTGTTTTCTCCCTCACCCTCTCTCTGTGTCTCTCTCTGGTGAGATACACCCTCTGGCAATTTTTTAAAAAAATCCTTTTTTAAAAATCTGAAATATGAAATGAATGAAATGTTGTTAACTGTTATGGAATGCTAGACCTTGCTCCTCCTGTCTAATTGTAGTTTTGTATTCATTAAGTAACATCGCCCTGTGTCCTACCCTTCTCAGCCTCTAGTAACTACTAGTCTACTTTCTGCTTCTTCTTTTTTTTTTTTTAGAGGTTTTTGCTATAGGGCACGTGCACTCACCAGACAGAGAGAGAAAGAGAGATAGAAAGCTAGAAATCACCCCCCATGGGGGATGGCCACGCCGCAATCCCTTCTCCTTCATTCTCCTCTCGATATCTTGGGCAGGCACATGTACACACACGTGCCCGGCGTGAGTTTAAGCCACCGGATCCGGGACTCAAACTGCAGTCGACTACATGGGAGTCCAGAGACATATCCATTATGCTAACTGCTGGTCCCCACTTTCTACTTCTTTTTATTTATTTTTTTCCTTAGAGAGATTTTTCCTATAGGGTGCATGTGCTCACCAGAGAGACAGAGAGAGAGAAAGCAAGAAATTGTCCCCTGGGGGATGGCTACCACAATCCCAATCCCTTCTCTTCTCAGGATTTTGGGCATGCATGCACACACACCCAGTGTGGTTTTCAAGCTGCCAGGTCTGGGACTCGAACCATGGTCAGCCATATGAAAGTTCAGTGCCTCAACCAGTATGCCACCTGCTGGCCTCAATTTCTATGAAGTTATTTTTTTAGTATCCACATGAGTAAGAATATGTAGTATTTCCCTTAGGCAGAACTTTAAACAGTGGGAAGCCCAAGGTTTTTGCTCTGTTGCATCTACCTGGACACAGGCTTATTAGTTTCTTAGAATCTGTCCTTTCTGGGGG
>NW_006203911.1:642944-654938 GCF_000334495.1 Tupaia belangeri chinensis
AGCAGGAGAATGTTGACTTTCTGAATGCAACACATTTTCCCATCTACTTAACTCTGTTATTTAAATAAATTGCTTTGCTCTTGAGGGACCTTATACTCTTTGGCTCGGTGAGAAGCGAGTAGATTGGAGTCAGAAGGAGCTGTCAATGTGCCGTCTAATAGAGTTTCAGCATGAGAATCTTAGGGGTCAGGAGCAACCTTGCATTAGTTATCGCATCTTGTCATTAGATGACATGGATATTACTATAAAGAGTAAATCTGTGGGGAGCACAAAGATGAAAGCTATAAATTGGCTAGAAGAAGTAGGAGATTTCAATCTGAAAGTAAGTGCTTCTATTCAAGATGTGAAGAGCAGACCACTCTTCAGGCTGCTCTGACTCCCGGCGTTACTCTAACCTCTTACCACTTTTTACTTTTCAAAATATTGTCAAGTTTGGATTATTCATTGATTCTCTTAAAACAAGGCCGGCCTTCTTCCTTTAGTGCCCCTAGCTGACAAGATTCAGTGCCAGCAGACAAATTGTAATGCTGGCCTAAACATGCTTAATTAGGACAGCTGTTCTGCTGCCAAAAATTACCTAGCGCATTCCAAAGCCAAATCTAAAGGGCTCGTGGATGTTCTGTTGTTTGTTATCATCTGCATCATGCTTTCCTTCATTCATGCAGGTCAAAGACACAGGAGCTTCTTATTAGCCTGGCTCCCTGACTGCCCATCTGTGTGACCTTGGCTGAATTACTTAACTTCTCTGAATCCCAGCTCCTTCTTTATAGATGGAGATGGTGGGGCCAGCAGGTGGTGTAATGGTTAAGGCACTGGACTCCCACATGATCAACCGGGGTTCAAGTCCTGGACCTGTGGCTTGAAAATCACACTGGGCACGTGTACGTGTGTGCCCAAAACCTTGAGGGGAGAATGGAGGAGAAGGGATTACAATGTGGCCATACCCTCTGGGGGGTGATTTCTCTCTTTGTCTCTCTGTCTCTCTGGTGAGTGCACGCACCCTATAGCAAACATCTCTCTCTCTAAAAAAAGATGGAGATGGTACTGGTACTTACCCTATGGATTGTTGTGAGTGTTCAGTGAAGTCAGCTCTTGGAGCGGTTAGGGTACTGCCTAAGACACAACAGGCACTAAATGAATTGCAGTTGCTTAATGATAACAGTAACAGTCGTTTATCAAGTATGAGGTTTGAATCCCTGCCCTGGAGGTTTTAAAAACACTCTGGGTATGTGTGTGTATCTAAAATCCCAACAGGGTGGTGAAGTGGAGGAATAGGATTGCAGCCTGCTCATTCCCCATTGGGTAGTGCTTTCTCCCTTTTTCTCTCTCTCTGTCAATTGCAAGCACCCTTTGGAATTTTTTTTTTAAAGGAATAACAGCTATTTAAATTGAATACATAAGAGATTGCATGTGTGTGTATTTGAGGAGTGATATATTTCATTTGAACTGATTAAAAGGTGTTTTGAAAGGAAAGCATAGATGAGGGAGTCTAGTGCCTTAATCACTATACCACTTGCTGCCCCCTGTAATATCTCATTTTAAAAAGATCTATTTTTTTTTAACTTGAAAGTGAGAAAAAGGGAGGGAGGATCACCTTCAACAGTATCTCATACCACACTCTCCTCCCTCACTCCAGCCTTCCCAGCCAACCAGGATCATGGGCACCTGTGCCCGGTGTGTACAAGTTGACTGGGGAACTGAACCCATGATCTTCCATATGGATTCAGCATCGCTTGAGCAGTGTTGCTGCATCACCAACCCCCAGGTTCATCATTTTATTGATAGACACTTAGAAATTGGCACCCAGATACATTCTTGTAGAAACGTAATTTCTTGGGTCCACAGCCTCAGTGATTCAGGTTCAGAAAGATTGTTAGAACGGGGCCCAGGAATCCCAAGCATCACAGGTACTTGGGGTGCTAAAGAGTCTGACTTAAAAACCATGGGTTAGTGGGATCCAGCTCTGCCCTACCCTTGCCATCCCATGCAGTTCAAATCAGCCTTCAGCCTGAGATCCCTTATTATCCCTTTGCTTGGCAGGGCTGGCAGGTGGCATAGTGGTTGGGGCTCTGGACTCCCACATGACTGACTGTGGTTCAAATCCTGGACCTGGAAGCTTGTTTCTCGCTTTCCTTCTCTCTCTTGCTCTGTCCCTCTCTGGTCAAATAAAAATAAAATAAATAAAGTAAAATGAAATAATTCTTTTTAAAAAAATATATCCTTTGGTGGGCATGGCTTTAGAGCTCTAGTACACCTTTATTTGTTTCCTACAGAGCCCTGGTAAGTCCTTAAGCAAGGTTTGCCCTCTCCTCCTGATGTGAGCCCCCCTCAATACCCCGCATCATTACCATGATTGTCTCCCAACTTCTGATTAGATACAAACATGACAGAAGCAATCATGTTTCATCTTTAACTTGTAATTGGATGCAATATGGTGATTATGCATCCTGATCGAAGGGCGTTTCCATGGGATAATAAGTGCTCACAATAGCAATCTCCTTGGAATGTTTTTGCTTTTGCCTTATAGCTGCATGTCCTTTCCCAACTTCCCTTTCTCAAAGGGAGAGCATGACTTCAGCATCTGCTGGTGATTTTGTTTTTCATTTTCTCATCAAACACGCACGTGCATGGGCATGCATACACATGCACACACACACATACACACATATACACAATCTCATTTTGGCGCATCTGCTGTTAATTGCCTCTTTCATGGCTAGTTTTCCTTCCTGGGCTTTCTCCTTCCTCCCACAATCCCTCTAATCTTCATGGTCACTTAGAATGAATTGAGAAAAATGATCAGAATCATTTAGGTAGAAGACTAATTTTATTTTCCTTCATCAGTACAATGCATCTCTTTTCCTTCTGTTTCTTCTTTCCCCTATTAATAGAATTAGGTCTATGATTCCCTCCCTTCTCCACTACCCCACTGGCCTCTCCTCTGCTTTTTCTGTCCGTAGAGACCTGGCATGGTAGAGTGTGAAGAGCCCAGCTCAGAAATCAGATTGTCCAGTTCCACCATCTACCACTGGCTGTGCGACCCTGGACAAATCATCTCACCTCTCTGAGTCCAGGGTCCATTGCCTGTAAGATGGGAATCACTGTGCTATTTGTATGTGATATTTGTATTTTGCAGCATTGTTTGGAAGAATAAATTATAGATATGAAAGTGCCAGGCTCAGAGTGAGCACTTGATAAATGTTGATTATTACTTTAATACCTACCACGTAGTCTTTTTTTTTCTTTTTTTGAGAAAATCTGTGGAAATAGCTTAGAATGGAGCCAAGGTAGATGAATAACAATTAACTGCTTCCTTCCCATTTGCTTTTTTGGAAAATGTGTAGGATCCAGAATGAGGAGGAGGAATAAACACATTGAATACAAAAACAAGGATTTAAGGACTCCTCATAATCAGACCATCCTGCATTAATGCAACCAGGTTGTCAAATGTTTCCAGTGTATCTGACCTATTGGGTCATTGGAAAAGTCATAATGTATTTTTCTATTTTTTACTATTTTATTTATTTTATTTTTTGCAAAGAGATTTTTTTTTGCTATAGGACACATGTGCTCACTAGAGAGACAGAAAGTGAGAAATCACTCCCAAGAGGGGATGGCCACACTGCGATCCCTTCTCCTGCTTTCTCTTTCCAGAATTCTGGGGATGCACATACACGTGCCTAGCAGGAATTTCAAGCCACCAGATCTGGGCCTTGAACTGTGATCAGTCATGTGGGAGTCCAGTGCCTTAAGTACTATGCCACCTGCTGGTCCTTTATTTTTTTATGCAAAAATGTGTCATGACTTTTCTGATGACCCAATAGTGCAATAGACAACACTCCTCACTACTGCCTAGAAAGCCTTGTGCCTTCCTCACTTTATGGCACAAACAATCCTACGTTATGTTCTACACTGACCTCTGTGGGCTGCTCCAAGGCTTGGTGATGGTTGATACAAAGGTTATCATTGGAAATCATTGTTGACCTCCACTCCTTTCTTTTCTCATCCTTGCCTCTTTTCTCTGCATCACCCTCCTGGCAGCATCTAGCCTTAAGAAGGTGCTAACCAAGAGGTATTTCTATGCCACCCGCCATGCACTTTATTGAATTTGATTTTATGCCTACTTTAATTTAAAAACATCATAGCATATCAGAGTTTTCAGGACATTTGGAAACTATAAGTCCAAGACACTCATTTTTAACGTTGAGGGAATTGAGAGTCAAAGATATACACTTACTTGTTCAGGGCCAGGCAGGGGACAAATGACGTAGCTGGAACTAGAGGCCAAGGCCTTGACACCTACTCCAGTCTTATCCCTCTACACTGTACTGTTGTTTTATATCCTTTATTTATTAAAGCCAAAAGTTACAACCAATTCTGCTCTTTTTATTTGTCACAAAGCCTCCCATTTCATTTCCCCCTGGTTGTTTCAGGCTCTCCCACTGTTACAGGTTGAATTATGTCCCTCAAAAAATATGTTGAAATACCAAGTAGCTCATAATGTAATTGCGTTTGGAAATAGGGTCTTTACAGAGATAAACAAATTAAAATGAGGTCATTATGTTATCCAATGCGATGTCCTTACAAAAACGGAAAATTGGACAAAGACAGACATGCAGGGAAGATGATGCAAAGACACACAGTGAGAAGATGACCAAGTGACTGAAGTGGCACATCTATAAGCCAGGCAATGCCAAGGACTGTCAGCACATACCAGAACTATGGAGAGAAGAGGCAAGGAAGTATCCTCCCCTAGAACCATCAGAGGACCTGATCCTACTGACACCTTGATTTGGACTTCTAGCTTTCAGAACTACGAGATGATACATTTCTCTGTGTGTATTTTAAAAGTTTATTTCTAGATGAGGGGGTATACACCTGACAGGATCTTCATACCGCAGTGGTCCCCCAGCCCTACAGCCAACCAGAATCACAGGTGTGCCTGCAGGCACCTCTTGCATGTTCAGTAGATCCTGGATGCGAACCCAGAGCTTTCCCACGCAATCTCTGACACCGTGCCACCGCACCCCTACTGCCTGCGCCACAGTGGCTAGGAAATTTCTGTTGTTTTAAGCCATCCAGTTTGTGGACCCTTGTAGGATAACCCTAGGAAACTAATATAGCCACCCTAGATACTTTTATAATCCCCAAAAGGTAAATATTAAAGCCAGAGAGGGAAATTTGTCAGAGCAAGTATCTAACCCACAAAACTTGTCTGCTTTAGATTATGTTGTACTTATACTCTGAAGCCAAGTGAAATGTCCATAGTGTCAATGTTAGGATTGTTGTCCAGACTTTTTGTATTAGCCTGGACTCTCCAGAATATATATATATATATGGCTGAGGATGGGAGAAGATGGATGCCTCAGCTCATAGAGAGAAAATTCACCCTTCTTCCCTTTTTTTGTTCTATTTGAACCCTCAGTGAATTGTACGGTGCCCAGCCATGTCGGTGAGGCTGATCTTCTTTACTCAGTCTACTGAATCAAACGTTAGTATCTTCCAGATGCCCTCACAGAAATAATGGTTTACCAGTTATCTAGGCATGCATTAGCTCAGTCAAATTTAAATCAAGTCACCATGGGCCAGTTTTATAGCTTGGTGGTTAAAGTAACTGAATCCTACATGGCCAGCTGTGCTATTTGAATACTGGACCTGGAAACTTGAGAAATATACTGGGTGCATGTGCATGTATGCCCAAAGTCCCAAGAAGAGGAAGAAATGGAGGAGAAAGGACTGTGGCTTGACCATTCCCCATGGAAGGTGCTTTCTCTCTCTCTCTCTCCTCCACACCCCTCTGTGTGTGTGTGTGTGTGTGTGTGTGTGTGTGTCTGTGTGTGTGTCTGGCAAATGCATGCGCCTGCTGGTAAAAATTAAATACAACAAACTACCCCATAATATGTACAACTACTATATGTAAACTTAAAGTTATAATTTAAAAGTTATAGAAAATTCTACTATGGGGGCCAGCAGTTGGTGTAATGGCTATGTTGCTGGACTCCCATGTAGTCGACCGCGGTTCGCGTCCCGGACCTGGAGGCTTAAACTCATGCCGGGCGCATGTGCGTGCGTGCCCAAGATCCCGAGAGGAGAATGGAGGAGAAGGGATTGCAGCGTGGCCATCCCCCCTGGGGGGTGATTTCTCGCTTTCTGTCTCTATGTCTCTCTCTGTCTGTCTGGCGAGCGCACGCACCCTATAGTGAAAAACCTCTCAAAAAAAAATGTAATTCAGGGCCAGCAGGTGCCCTGGTGGTTAAGGTAGCTGGATCCCACATGGCTGACTTCATGGTGGGAGTCCTGGACCCAGTGGCTTGAGAAAAACACTGAGCACATGTGCCTGCATGCTCAAAATCTGAAAGGAGAAAGAAATGGAAAAGGAATTGAGGTATGACCATCTCCCCTGGGAAGTGCTTTCTTTGTTTCTGTCTCTCTCTGGTGGGTGCACAGGCCCCATAGCAAATTTTTTAAAAATGTAATTCACATTGATGCTACCTTCTATTGATAGTTACCTATAAAGTCTTTCTTCTGGATACTAACAGACAGAAATCTTTGACCTAAAGAAAACCTAACCGTTATATTTTCTCCTTGATCTATAAAACAGTTTTGTTGCTTATGCTTTTTTAAAATTTTTAAAATTTTTTGGAGAGGTTTTGCTATAGGGCGTGTCGTGTGCACTTGCCAGAAAGACAGAGAGAGACAGAGAGACAGAAAGCAAGAAATCATCCCCCCTCCCCAGGGTGATGGCCATGCCGCAGTCCCTTCTCCTCCATTTTCCTCTCGGGATCTTCAGCACACACATACACATGCCTGGTGTGAGTTTAAGCCACCGGGTCTTGGACTCGAACTGCAGTAGACTACATGGGAGTCCAGTGATGTAGCCATTAAGCTATCTGCTGGTTCCGCTTATGCTTATTCTGAGACTTAAAGAATTTGTTTTTCTTTCTTTTATTGATTATTATTACTTTTAAAATTTATTTAATTTTATTTGTGATCCTCATTATTATTATTATTTAATTTGACGAGAGAGAGAGGAAGAAAGAGAGAGAGAAAGTGTTAGAAAACAAGCCACCAGGTCTGGAACTCAAACCATGGTTGGCCACGTGAAACTCCAGCCCCTTAACCCACACCACCTGCTGGCCTCTATTATTATTATTTTTATGTTTGCTATAGGGAATATGTGCTCATCAGAGAGAGACAGAGAGAGAGAGAGAGACAGAAAAGGGAAATGAGAAAATAAGTCTGGGACTCAAATCATGGCTGGTCATGTGAGAGTCCAGCTCCTCAATCACCATGCCACCTACTGGCCCTAAGAATTTTTTTTTCTTTCTATAGGGCACATACCGTTGTTGGAGAGAGACCATAGGTAAAGGGAGAAATCACCCTCTCAGGGCAGATGGGCATGCCACAATCCCTTCTCTCTTCCCTTCTCTTCTTGAGATTTTGGGCATGCACACATAGTTCCCTGGCATGTTTTTCAAACTACTGGGTCTGGAACATGAACTGCACAGTTGGCTGTGTGAAATCCAGGTGTCTTAACCACCACGTCACTGGTTGGCCCTGAAACTCAGAGAAGTTTTGAGAAATATGTTTTTGTTGGTGACTGCATTGGGTAGATGTGCTGGCCAGCATGGTTCCTGAGCATAGTTAATAGTTTTTGAGGGTTGTTATAAGTGCCCTACTTGTGTAGTACCATCCAGACACATCTTTGTTCCTTCATTTTGCTTTCAAGTGGATGTATCTGGGCCATGCTAACATAAGGTCCTTTATATTATTGCGTTGGTGATATAGCTGTCACTGCAATCTCACAGGATAGCCACAGGAGCCAGGCTTGATTTTTTTTTTTTTTTTAGCAAGCATCAAAGCCAAGAAATTCATACTAATAACTACCCTCTTCTCCATCCTGGCACTGGCTCAGTTACTAAGAATTGTCAACACACAAACAGTGCTAATCTGCACTGAAATTACCCAGACCAGGCTTCATGGCAGATGCTTGGAAATTTTCATAAACAGGGATCTTTGCATTTAATCCTCTTGACGGTGTTTTCCCAGAGCTGTGCTTAGGTCAAGCAGAAGAAGTGGGGGTTATACAGCTATGACTAAAACAATCAATGATAAAAGTTGGTATAACTTTACAGAAGGACATTACTAATGGGCACCATGGGGCAGAATGAAAACAGCATGGGCTTTGGCATCATCCAGACTTAGCTTTGAGTTAACTTTAGAGAGATGACCTAAATTCACTGAGCCTCATATATAAAAAAAATTATGAAGAATCTCAGATATTCCAAGGGTAAAAAGAAATAGCATAGCAATCATAAATGTACTCATCACCAAGTTTTAAAATAATTATATATCACAAGTGTAGTTGTACACTCATGTGTATCCTTCCTAAGTACATTCTCCTCCCTGTCCCCACCCTGTCACTCTCCACAGTCCCACTACACCCACACTCAAAGCAATTAATGTTGAAAACTCAAAAAGACTTGGGCATTTGGAAAGTAAAGTTGCTTCTGAAATGTCAAGGGTTGGTAGAGACTTATTGCAAAGCTAATTAACATATCTGGCAAAAGCATAGCAAAAGGGCTTACTTAGGGAAGTTATGGGTGTTATTTCTACTTTTTAAATAAAAATTAGAATCTGCCAAGGAACTATTAGATTTCTAGTATGCTGCATGGTTTTCCAAACAGGACCAGATTAGTTAGTCCATGAAATGGGTGCTCATTGTACATTAGCTCTATGTGTGTGTGATGATTAATTTTATGTATCAACTTGGCTGGGCCATGGTGACCAGATATTCAGTCAACCATCATTCTGGATATTTATTTACTATTATTTATTATTTATTTTTATATTTTTATTATATGCTGTAAATATGCACAATGATGAAATGTGAAAAAAATTTTATTCATGATGGAGCTTATGTATGCCTATGGAGGGAATGGAGAGAGAGAGAGAGAGAGAGAGAGAGAGAGAGACTCCCTCCACAGGGTCAAGCTACAATTCCTTTCCTTCAGTCTTCCAGCCTGTCACATATTGGTCACTCATACCTATGCCTGGCATGCTTTACGTGAACTGGGTCAGGAGTTCAAGCAGCCATTGCCATGCAGGATCCAGCTTCTCTTGAGCAGTGCATTACAGCTGTGCCACAGAGCTGGTGGATAGTTTCATGAAAGTGTTTTTGTTTTGTTCTGTTTTGTTTTGTTTTTGTTGTTGTTGATTAACGTTTAAATCGGTGGACTTTGACCAAAGTGGGAATACCCTTGGCCATGTGGATGGGCCTTGTTCAATCAGTTGTAGGCCTTAAGAGAACAAAGAGTGACTTCTGAGCACGAAGAGACTCTGCCTTCACACTGCCTTTGGACTAGAGATGCAACATCAGCTCTTCCCTGGTTCTCCAGCCTTCTGGCCTGCCCTGTAGGTTTTGAACCTACCATGCCTCCACAATCTCATGTGAGCCAATTCCTTATAATAAATCTCTATTTCTCTCTCTCTCTCTCTTGCTTTCTCTTTACACACACACACACACACACACACACACACATACACACACAGTTGGTTCTGTTTTAGAACCATGATTAATATGGGGTGGTCGGGAAAGTCATGACACATTTTTGCATAGAAAAACATAGAAAATTACATCACTTTTCTGACAATCTAATATAATGGTTAGGCAGCCCTTGTTTATTTTCTGAAAGGGGCAATGTTGGGTGCTTTCTGATCATCCTCTTGGTGCTCATGTTTCCAATAAATATGCACAGCTATACACACTTTATACTTTATGTCACTCTTAGCGCAAAAACTTTCCACAGCTCCCTCTGCCTACCAGGTTAAGTACATATGCCTTGCCCTGGCATTCCCAGCTCTCCATAGTTTTCCAGTATACTATATCCTTTTTGTAATCCTACAGTCCAAATAAATTGTATCAAAAGCCTCAGCATGTGACTTTTCTTCAACTTCGATGGTATTCTCTCCACCCCATGTGTATCCCAAACCCAATTACAGACAAATCCTACTATCTTTTAGGTTATCACCTAGAAGTTGAAAATTTGGGGGGAACAAAACAGGGCTTTTAAGAGTCACTTTTCTCATGGAACTAACACACTGATGAAGAAGACAAAGAAGAAACAAATTAATAAGCAAATATAATTCCAGATAATAACTAGCACTGAGTAAACCGAAATACAGTGATATATAAAGAGAGACAAGGAGTGCTACTTTAGATGGGTGATCAGAGATGCCTTCACTGTGGGGGTGAAGTGAAGGCTAAGAGAAGCTAAGGCCCTGCCCTCATACATCTCACAGTTTAGTTGGGGACACAGGAATATATACAGAAGTAATAATTTGGGAACAAGAGTGTTATCATGTGGAAGTGCCCTCACGGCATCACTGTAAGAAGGGCTCTGTATGTACTCTCATTTTATAAGTGAGGAAATGTATCTCAGACAGGTAACTTGCCTAAAGTTGCACTGCAGATCCATCACATAGTTGTGGACCTGGCAGTGATAGTTGACGTGCCAGTAGCAGATGTGGTCACTGAGGAGGACAATGAGGGGCAGTGAGAGAGAAAGAAAAGAGGAGAGACAAGGAGAAGAGAGGAGGAGAGGAGAGGAGAGGAGAGGAAAGGAAAATGGGACAGAGGTGGATGACTCAGCTTGGGCTGCCATAACAAAATATTATAGACTTGGTGGCTTAAACAAAAGAAATTTATTTCTCACAGTCCTGGGCACTGGGAAGCCCAAGATTGAGGTGCTGGCCAATTTTGTTCCCTGGTGAGGGCCTTCTTTCTGGCTTGGAGACAGCTGCCTCCTCTCTGTGTGCTCACAAGGAAAGGAGAGAGAACTCGGGCTCCTCTTCCTAATTTTCTAATGACACTAACTTCATTGTTGTGGTCCCCACCCTCATGACCTCTTCTGAAGCTAACTACTTCCTAGAGACCCAAATTCCCAATACAATTACATTAAGGGTTGTATACCGAGGGCTTCAGTATATAAATTTGGTGGTGGGAAATGGGGAGCAAAATTCATTCTATAGCAGAAGGGAAGGGAAGGGAAGGGAAGGGAAGGGAAGGGAAGGGGAGGAGAGGAGAGAAGAGAAGGAAGGAGAGGAGAGGAAACAAACTGAGAACAGAAACTGGGAGAGTGCCCACACAAGGAGAGAGGAGACAGAGGAGCCAGTGGAGTCAGAAACAGTGGTAAGAGGACTGCAGCACTCTGGTGGATGAGGCAGGAAAGGGTAGGACCAAGTATTAAATGCCATTAAGTCACTGAAGTAGACAAAATCATATGGAAGTGCCTAAATATTGGATTTGGTCACCCAGGATGTTTCAGAGTAGTTGTGAGTGGCAGGGTGGTGGGGACTGAGGACAGACTGCAGAGGGTTAAAGATGATAAAACACCACACAAGTGGATGCAGAGGTTTGGTGAGGACCAGGCAGAGAGTGCAGGGGAGAGCTCTGATTAAAGAAAACAGATTTTCTTGATGGCGATGGAGGGATATTCACTGATGCTGAATAATTGATGGTTAAGGGATTATATAGGAGAGACTAAATAGTCAAACAAATCAGTAAGTAGGAGTAGTAAATAATTTATGGGGTCAGTTCCTGGAGGAGCTCAGAGCAAGATCAAGGGTCAGAGAGCCCAGCTTTGGACAGGAGGATGTATGTGGTTCAATAGGCATAATTCAAGTTTTAGAGTATTACAGAGTTGGTTCTTGGTTCTACTACTTACTATCTCAAGACCTTGTTCAAGTCACTTGATCTCTCTCAGATTCAGTCTCCATACCTGGCAAATGGGGTAATGGCAGAACCTATTTCTTAGGACAGTGTAAGAATCCAATGAGAGGGACCAGCAGTTGGTGTAATGGCTATGTTGCTGCACTCCTGTGTAGTCAACTGCAGTTCAAGTCCCAGACCCAGCGGCTTAAACTCACACTGGGTGCGTGTGCGTGCGTACCCAAGATCCCAGGAGGGGAATGGAGGAGAAGGGATTGTGGCAT
>NW_006203911.1:654978-655237 GCF_000334495.1 Tupaia belangeri chinensis
CTTTCCCTCTGTCTCTCTGTCTTTCTTTTTTTTTTTTAATTTTTATTTTTATTATCATTATAATCTTCTTTATATTACATTGGATTACGTATAACTTTACATTGTATTACATTGTTTTTTCAAAAGGGAATGCCATGCATGTCAGTCAGTACAGAGACATTAATCTCCCCACTTCAACATTCCATATCTTTTCTGTTTTCCCCAATCATTATTTTTATTATTCTAATTATTTTTATAAAACAGTCAATTGCTATTTCTC
>NW_006203911.1:661281-675984 GCF_000334495.1 Tupaia belangeri chinensis
AAATAAATAAATAAATAAATAAATAAATAAATAAGAATCCAATAAGATAATGGACTAAGCACCTAGCATAGGGTCTGGCACCCAGTAGGAGCTCAATAAAGGGATAATGAAGGCAAATGCAGAGATATTGGGATTTCAGCACATTTGACCTGTGCTCATAATTCAAAAAGTAGCCTAGACTAGATTGAGTTCAGTAGTGCCCACTGTGGAAGGTATTAGTGCTGCTCATCAATATTGCTGGTTCTTTTCATGCTGGGCACAAAGTAGGACTGCTCTTTTCCCCTTTCTCTTAAAAACAAAAACAAAAACAAAAACTTTCGTTATTCCATGAGAAAGAGAGAGAGGATACCCCCAATAAGGTCTTCATGCTACTATCCATACACAGCCTGAGCCAGGTGGGATCATGGGTACACATTTACGCAGCATGCACGGGGAGACCTCAGGAACTCAGGGTGTTGTATTATTCCTGTGCCGTCATCTTCCTCCACTTTTGTCCTCTCTTGAAGTTAGATGTGGCTATGTGACCATTTTTGGCAAAGGAAATATGAAAAATGCTTCTAGGTAGAAGCATTTAATTGTTGAATCTAGACTCTCCAGTGTTCTCTTCCTCTCTGCTTGTCACAGGGAAAAACACTCATTGATAATGGAAGTGCAATGTTGAGCTGTCAGATGGAGGCCAGCTGCCCTAGACAGTTACCCAAACCTACAATGGGCTGGGTGAGAAGGAAGGAAACACATGCTGTTTTAACCCACCAAGATCCTGAAATCATTTGGATCAGCAGTATAACCTGGCCTGTTTTGATTTATATGCCCAAAAAGTGAAAGCAAAGTGTCCCTTAATTTAATACTTCGAAGTGTCTTTGAAGGCACAGTATGAAAAGTGAGGGTAAAGTTAATGTGACTGATTTTTAACAACTTGCCAGAATTTATAACCCCCCCAAATTAATGTTCTCGCCTTCAAAGTACTCACTGTGGGATCATATAATAATTTAAGTGATGTTAAAAACAGTTATGAAATTCCTTTTACAACCCAGCCTCCATATTGATTAATTTAGTCATTTGCTGTATGCCAGGCACTGGGGAAAGAGAAGAAAAGACATGCGCTTCTCTCTTCAGGAGCTCACAGTGCTGTGGCAGGAAATACATAAGTGATTGAGAGTGTCCAAAGTATGGCAGGGCTGCAGACGAGGGAAGGGATTAGTTCTACCACAGAGACTCAGGCAAGGCTTCGAAGAGAAGAGGTGACAAGGTAATTCCTTCCTAGACAGATAAACTGGGTGGAAGTGAGGTTATTCCAGGAGCAAAGACATGGAGATTTGAAACAGCATGGCATGGTTTAGGTAAGTGCAAGGCTTCTGTGTGTCTGTAGCCCAGTGTGAGAAGGGGCTGTTGCAAGACACAAGGCTGCAAAGCAGGTTGGGGCCTATCAGGGAGGGCCTGCTATGCCACACCGAGTTGTAATTTATCATATAAGACAGGGAGATCCAAGGAAGTGTTTTAAGCAGGATAGCCACATGATTTTTTATTTGACAGCAAAAAGGAAAATATAATTAATATTGTGACAGTAAAATGTGGCTATTGGGTTGTTGGGAACATTGTAATGTATTTTTGCATAGAAAAATATAGAAAAATACATCACAACGTTCCTGACAACCTAATATTTATAGTCTTATTACCTTTTTTTAAAGAAAAGTTTATTACCTTCCATGAGAGAGAGACAGAGAGTCACACATTCTCAACAGGATCCTCTCACTGTGAACCACCCCTATTCTCAGCCAGCCTGGATCATGGGCATGCACATACAAACCCAACGTGCTCAGAGAGGTCCCAGGACACAAACCCAGGACCTTTCTCATGTGGGCCCAGTGGTGTTACTGCCATGCTGCCAAGTCTCACTATCTTCTTCTAAGAATCGTGAATTACAATCACTAGAGAGTCCCTAATTGATGGAATGAGTATGACTGATGCGCTCAACCTTTGGAGCTGCCTGAAGAGAATTGAATGCTCTGCATAAGGACAGGGAGAGAGAAATCAGTTTATGAGTGACAGAAGAAAAGGAAAGAGAAATGGGATGATAGAGAAACTCAAAGCAAAGATGTCTGATGGGAGGTGTGTATGAATGCATTTGCTGTTTGGTGTGCGGTTTAAGCCCTCTATTGCCTACAGAATTGCTAGCATATTCTGCATTGCTGCCTGTGCTTTGTGAAGGAGATTCACTATTTAGAGATGCAGTGAAGCACTGTTACTTCAAGATTGGTGTGGGGCAAAAATAGAGGTTGCACCCAGAGACAACCAACATTTAGGTTACATATTTTAGACTCTGGCTTAACCTTGTGACTTGTTTTGGCCAATGAGAAAATAGTAAACTTGATGCCAACAGAGGCCTGGAAAATGCTTGTTCCTATCCACTTTCCCTCTTGCTCTTTTGCCTTCATCGTGTGAATGAACTTGGGCTAGAATTTTGAATAATGAGAAACCCTTGTTGCCTCAGCTGACAGTCAGCCAACTGCTAGATATGTGAAGTGAGCCTCAGCAGAGACCAGAACTGTCCATCCAGGCCCAGCCATGATCAGAAGAAACACCCCAGAGACCTGGAGACTCACATTAACAAAACAAATATTTATTTATTTGCCACTGAGTTTTGGGGTGTTTTGTCACACAGCATTGTTATGACAATAGGCAGTCGATACACATGCCATAAGAATTTTCCCAGCCAGGGACAGCAGGTGGCGTGGTGGTTAAAGTACTGGACTCCTGTGTGGTTGACAGTTGTTCGAGTCCCAGATGCTGTGGCTTGAAACTCACTCTGGGCACATGTACATGCATGCCCAAAATCCCCAAGAGGAGAATGGAGATGGGATTGCAGCTTGGCCATGCCTCCTGGGGGTAATTTCTCATTTCTGCCTCTCTCTCTCTGGTGAGCATGTGTGCCCTATAGCAAATCTCTCTCTCTCTAAAAAAAAAAAAATATTCATTTCCCCAGCCAAAGAGCTGCTGCCTCTGCTACAGTCAGGATGATGAGAAATCAGAAAGCTGGAAGCTGACACTTAAAACATTGGCTCTGAGTTCAAATTTCTAGATTCATAAGTGCTGAAAGCAGAACACAGGCCATCCATTGTGCTAGCAAGGTTAATAGCATAGGTAGTGTGGTCCTGGCGTCAGTGGTTTAAAATCTTCTGCAGAAGAAAAATGATAGTGGCATCTGTGTTTAGCTGGTTATTGATGATGACTTTCAAATGCCTCAAAGTTTCTTGCTCTTCTGAAAAATGCTGCCTTGATAATTGTCTCCTATGTTTCTGATAAATATACATTTTTCTACTTCCTTAGTGGACTTTCTTCTGAGTTCATGTTTGTGTCCTATTTTTGCATTATGTTTAAGCTAAACATACCATTTAAGCATAACAATACAAATTATTTGGGAAGTAGGAATGAATCTCAAACCAGAGTATCATAGAAACCTGGAATTGTTGAGCTAGAAGAGAGCTTTGTGTAAAACAAGGAGCAAGAACATCAGTAGAGTTCACTCTTACAGGTAGGACTTAGTTCTCAGGTCCTCCCAAACATCCTGATATGCTTAACATACTCATGTTTTATATGCATGGGAGGGTAAGGTGAGGGAAGACTTAGAACGACTCCTAAAATAGCACACTCCAGTGTCAGATCTTAGATTCTGGGAATCCAGTTCTCAAATGCACTTGAATGAATGCTTGGAGCAATTAATCCCAAATGTCCAAATTCAAGTTCAGTTCAATGCTTCTAGATTTTTAGTTTCTTTCTTTTCTTTCTTTCTTCTTTCATTTTTTTCTTTCTCTTCTTTTTCTTTTCTTTCTTCTTTTCTTTTTTTCCTTTTTGACAGTCTTCCTATATTTCCCAGGTCAGCCTCAAATTCCTGATTCTTCTGCCTTGGCCTCCTTTAGTTGCTGGGACTACAAGTGCTTGTCACTATGCCTGGCCTTTAGGTTGGACTGAGAATTAAACTCAGGCCTCCCTGGGAACCAGCAGTTAGCTTAATGGCTATGTCACTGGATTCCCACGTAGTCGACCACGGTTCGCGTCCTGGACCCGGTGGCTTAGAACTCACACCGGGCGCATGTGCGTGTGTGCCCAAGATCCTGAGAGGAGAATGGAGGAGAAGGGATTGTGGCGTGACCATCCCCTCTGGGGGGTGATTTCTCGCTTTCTGTCTCTATGTCTCTCTCTTTCTGTCTGGCGAGTGCACGCGCCCTATAGCGAAAACCTCTCAAAAAACAAAAACAAAAAAGAAAAAACAAACAAACAAACAAACAAAAACCAAAAAAACTCAGGCCTCCAATGTGGTTCCAGCCTGCACAGTAAAGTGTCTTAGCAGTGTGTCCATTCTTGGTGGCCTGTAGTCTCTCTGGTTTTAATTAGTGTTTCTCTTTAGACTTCACACAAAATGCTGTTTTCTTTCCTTTTGCATTTTATAGAGTTTATTCAGAGTTCTTCTTTTGTATTATACTCAAGGATAGACAAAATGTTCTTGAAAATTCAGGCAGAATAGTACTTTTTCATGAGAATGTCCTTATTTGGAAGTGCTTGCTGAAGAATTCAGGAGTGAACTCTTATGATTCCTGCAACTTACTTCTAAAATATCTATTTAAAGTAAAAGTGTACATGTACTATCTATCTATGTAAGGCAAATATGGCAACACATTGAAAATTGTTGCATCTAGGTAGAGGGTGTATGAGTATGCATTGTACAATTCTTTTAACTTTTGTTTGAAAAGATTTTTAAAAAATTGTTCCATAAAGAAATTTCTGGCCTAGATGGGTTCACCAGAGTTTTATCACATGTTCAAACAATGTAATCATACGTATGAAGTAAATAATTTTTCAAGTAACTTTTGTTAATACTTACTGAGATAAATTCTAAAGACAAAGAACCACAGAGATTGTGACGTGGCCATCCCCCCTGTGGGATGATTTCTCGATTTCTGTCTCTATGTCTCTCTCTGTCTTTCTGGCCAGCACACGCGCCCTATAGCAAAAAGCTCTCAAAAATAAATAAATAAATAAATAAATAAATGAAAGAAAGAAAGAACTACCTGCTACAATGCTGTAGGCTGAGAACTATGACAGCAACTTCCCTGACCCTTGCTTGCCTAACTCTTCCAGCAGTTGTGTAGTTCTTTGCTTCCTTGTATAAAACCTTTTATACTTGGAAAACATAGAGTGGCTCTTGTTTTTCTGAGCAAACCCTGAATAATAGAAGGGGCCTATTTTAGTTGTAGCTAATCCATACCATAACTCAGAGTCCTTTAGAGTCTCACCTTCCTATGGGTTGAGTTTCCTGTAAGACTCCTTACCTTCGATGGTACCTGGGCCTTACCTTCTGTGCACCTTGATGCTGTGGAGCTGATGCTCAAATATTCTCAGAGCAAAAGTGATGCCTTAGTCCATTTGGAATGCTATAATAAAGTATCATAGACTGAGTGGCTTGAATAAAAGAAATTGATTTGTCACAGTTCCAGAGGCTGGAAACCTGAGATCACAGTGGTTGGGTTCTGGTGAGGGCCATCTTTAGGTGGCAGATTGCTGACTTTTCCTTGCATCCTCATCTGGTAGGAAACAGAGAAGACTGTCTTGGACCTAGCATTTTTTGGTTGTTTTTGGCAGGAGGGTTCATCTGAACAATCTAGGCTGTCATTAAAGGAAATGAAAGTCCTCAGGAGCTTTTGAAGCTAATAAAAGGAGGCCCTACAGGGCTATACAATTGGAAAGAATTTTGTGCACTCTGGTAAACCAATGGAGGAGATCTATTTAAAGCAAAAAGGTCTTTTCAGAGTCTCTCTGCTCTCCATTTAAACCATTTATGCAGCTCTCTAATCCATAATACCGGCCCTCCTCATTATAATGGCTTTAAAAATTCAGTACAGTGAGGTTTCAGTTCTTTGCACTTAAATTACACCAGTCCTCACCACAAAAATGATAGCTATGTGAGGTAATGCATTTGTTAATGACCTAGGTTTAACACTTCCATAAGGCACATATTCTTCAAAACATCATGTTGTACATGATAAATACATATTATTTTATGTCAATTAAAAATAGATACATTTGGAAGAAAAGAAAAGAATATAATGATACCAGTCATAAATGAAAAGCTACTTCTAGACAAGTGCCTGCTTTGGGGTCATGGCATCTTTGGAAATGCAGTGAAAACATATACACACCCTTAGTTCATTTTGTGTTGCTATAACAGAATATCTGAGACTGGATAATTTATGATTAACAAAAATTTATTTGGCTCATGGTCCTGGGGGGCCGGGAAGTCCAATATCAAGAAGCTGGCATCTGGGGCCAGCAGGTGAAATAGTGGTTAAGATGCTGGCCTCCCATGTGGCTCTGTGTAGTTTGAGTCCCACACACAGCAGCCTGAAACTCCTGCTGGGCATGTGTGCGTGCATGCCCAAAATTCTGAGAGAATGGAAGAGAAAGGATTGTGGTGTGGCCATCCTCCCTGAGGAGTGATTTCTCACTTTCTTTTTCTCTGTCTCTCTGATGAGCACGTGCACTCTCTCTCATGAAACAAATCAAAACAAAAAACTAGCATCTGATAGGGGGCTTCTTGCTGTGTCATCACATGGCAGAAAGGGGAAGGCAGAAGAGCAAGAGAGTGTGAGAGAGCAAGAGAGCCAGAGATCCAGAGATCAAACCCTGTTATAATAGGCATTAATCCTTTCATGAGAGTGGAGACCTCATGACTTAAAAACCTTTTCTTAGGGCCTACCTACCAACACTGTTGCACTGGGGATTGTTTCCAACACATGCTTTTTGGGAGACACATTGAAACCATAACACACACCAAACTAAACATACAATTTTAGTGTTTCATAGACTCTCTGAAGCCCACCAGTGGGTCCCAGGTTAAGAAGTTGTCACTTAGAGGGCTGGTCCTGTGGCCTGGTAGTTAAGGGAGATGAATCCCACATGGCTGACTGAAGTTTGAATCCTGGCTCTGGCACTTCAGAAAACATGCTGGATCAGAATCCCGACTGGATGGAGAAATGGAGAAGGCATTTCAGTGTGACTATGCCCCATGGGGGGGTGTGTGTGCTTTCTCCTTCTCTCTTTCTCTCTCTCTGGATAAAGAATGTGCCCTCTGGCTTACAAACAAACAAACAAAAAAGGAGAATTGTCACTTAGGAAGTATATAGGCCACTCCACTCTGGAAACCAGCAACCTCACAGAAAGAGAACTGAAAGAACTGAAAATTGTCATGTTTTATACACTTTTTAAGCCACTAGGGGCGCCACAGCCCAGCAAGCAGGACTGTGCATGCTCAATTTCAAATTGAACAAAGTTGCCTTCTGTTGCATCTACACTTGAGAAACACAAAGTAAATTGATATGGCACTAGCCTAAAATAACTGTTTCCTATTGAATTTACTTTCTTGGATCTTGAAGATGAGAAGAACAGAGTGTGAAATTGAGCTTGTTCACATGAGTGGTTCCTGAAGTTCCAAGCTGGTTGAAAGTTAATTCTTCAGCTGGAAAATTCTCTCTTTGCATCATTCCTGTCTCTTTTAACAAGGGAATGAGTATAAATTCAGAAATTTCATCATCAGAATCAAGACACTCCTATAAAAATTTCTATCTCTTGCATTTTGGATCCCTATAGATTGTAATCTTCAAAACAACAACAACAACAACAACAACAAAAAACAAAACAGGGACATTCACTACAACCTGGTTGTTCCTTCTTCTAATATTATATCAGAAGGAGTTCAGGAAAGACAATAAGATTTCACTGATGGCAATTCACATGAATATTTTCAAAATATCATGAGTGGGAAGATCCAAAAGATGAGATGCGATGGTCCTTGCAAGTTGAAAGTATATTACCTTTCAAAAAATTGTATTCAACACAAGTCTTTTATTCATTCAAAAAATTAACCATCGGTTCTATTATGCAAATATTAAAAACGTGGGGGTGGTGAAGGGGAAGGCTCACCATCACAAGTGACTTTATACCAATTCAGTTGTTATCAATGGGGTTAGAATGTGGGGTTTGTGTCCTCTGTGGAGTCACAACCTCCTCCTTGCCTCCACACTTCTGGCCTCCTCTTTGGGCACCTGTTGGGCAAAAGATACTACTTTTTAAAACCATTATTTTTAGGTTTTTGCCATAGGGTGTGTGCACTTGCTGGAGAGAGACAGAGAGAAACAGAGAGAGGTAAAGTGAGATATCACCCCCCCACCCCCCCGGGGGACAGACAGCCATGCTGCAACCCCTTTTCCATTCTCTTGTTAGGATTTGGAGCATGCATACATGTGCCTGGCATGATTTTTCAGGCTGTTTGGTCCAGGGCTTGAACTGCAGTTGGTTCTGTTAGAGTTCAATGACTTAACCACCATGCCTGTCAGTGCCAAGAACACCCCTTTGAAAATAATCTTTCCATCTATACAAATTTAACCATTTAATCTTTTCACAAAAGACTTGCTTATTATTAAAAAAAATGATAGAAAACATTGCTAAGTAAAAAGAAATAGGACACATGTGGTTAATGACAACTACCATTTATTGAGCTCTTACCAGGTGCCAGACACTGTGCTAATCCAAAACAGTTTGATGACTTACATACTCTTATGCTGATTTAACAGATGTAGAAACTGGGGTCATATAACAAGCCAGGAGATTGAATCAGTAATTAATAATCTCCCAACAAAGAAAAGCCCAGGCCCAGATGGCTTCACTTGTGAATTCTACAAAACTTTCAAGGAAGAATTAACCCCTATCTTACTAAAATTATTTCTAAAGATTCAAAAGGAAGGAAACCTTCCAAATTCATTTTATGAAGCCTCCATCATCCTCATCCCCAAAACAGATAAGGATATGACAAAAAAGGAAAACTACAGACCAATATCATTGATGAATATAGATGCGAAAATTCTCAACAAGATACTCGCAAATCGTATCCAACAACATATAACAAAGATCATTCATCACGACCAGGTAGGCTTTATACCAGGGATGCAAGGGTGGTTCAATATACGCAAGACCATAAATGTAATACACCACATTAACAGAAAGAAAGATAAAAACCATATGATCATCTCAATTGATGCGGAGAAAGCGTTTGATAAAATACAACATCCTTTTATGATTAAGACTCTCAGTAAGATTGGTATAGAAGGGTCATTTCTGAACACAATAAAAGCAATCTATGAAAAACCTACAGCTAATATTATACTGAATGGGGAAAAGCTGAAAGCTTTTCCTCTGAAAACAGGTACTAGGCAAGGCTGCCCACTTTCTCCACTGCTCTTTAATATAGTACTGGAAGTCTTAGCTATTGCAATCAGAGAAGAGAACAGTATTAAAGGCATTCGAATAGGCAAAGAAGAGTTGAAAATATCTTTATTTGCAGATGACATGATGGTATACTTAGAAGACCCAAAGGTATCCATGAAAAAACTGCTTGAAGTAATAAGTGAATACAGTAAGGTGGCAGGATACAAAATCAATATCCAAAAATCTATAGCATTTCTATTTATGAACAACAAGTTGAATGAAGCAGAGCTGAAGAAAGGAATCCCTTTCACCATAGCCACAAGATGTATAAGATATCTAGGGATAAACCTAACTAAGAAAGTCAAAGACCTTTATAAAGAAAACTACGAGAATCTTAAAAAAGACATTGAAAGTGACATAAAAAAGTGGAAGGACATCCCATGCTCCTGGATTGGTAGAATTAACATAATCAAAATGGCAATTCTACCCAAATTAATCTACATGTTTAATGCAATTCCAATCAAAATACCAGAGATATTCTTCAGAGATCTAGAAAAGACAATTATAGAATTTGTCTGGAACCATAAAAGACCTCGTATTGCAAAAGCAATCCTGCGTAAGAAGAATGGAGTAGGAGGCATATCACTCCCTGATCCCAAGATATACTATAAAGCTGTGGTCATCAAAACAGCATGGTATTGGCATAAAAACAGACATGTGGACCAATGGAAGAGAATAGAGACCCCAGAAATAACTCCCAAAGCTTATAGCCAACTGATCTTTGACAAAGGATATCAGTCAATCCATTGGGAAAAGGAAAACCTCTTTAGTAAATGGTGCTGGAAAAACTGGGTATCCACCTGCAGAAAGATGAAACTGAACCCCCATCTTTCACCATTAACAACAGTCAACTCAAAATGGATCAAAGATCTGAACCTAAGACCTCAGACAATAAAACTACTTGTGGAAAATGCTGGGGAAACTCTGGGAGACATTGGAGTAGGCAAAGACTTCTTAAATAAGACTCCCAAAGCACAGGCAATAATCCCTAAAATAGACAAGTGGGACTATATTAGACTAAGAAGTTTCTGCACAGCAAAGGACACAGTAACAAGTGTGAACCGACAACCCTCAGAATGGGAAAATATTTTTGTTAAATATGCCTCAGACAAGGGACTGATAACGAGAATACATAGGGAACTCAAGTGCCTTATGCGAAAAAAAATGATTAACCCGATTAAAAGATGGGAAAGTGAGCTGAACAAAAGTCTCTCTAAGGAAGACATACGAACAGCCAAAAAGCATATGAGGAAATGCTCGACATCCCTCATCATAAGGGAAATGCAGATAAAAACCACAATGAGATACCACCTAACCCCTGTCAGAATGGCAAAGATTAAGAATATAAAAAGTGATAAGTGTTGGCGGGGATGTGGTGAAAAGGGAACCCTCCTACACTGTTGGTGGGAATGTAAACTAGTTCAACCACTGTGGAGAACAATATGGAGGTTCCTCAAAGATCTACAAATAGAACTACCATTTGATCCAGCAATCCCACTTCTGGGTATTTACCCAAAAGACAGGAGAACGCTCAGTCAGAAAAGTGCTTGCACATCCATGTTTATTGCAGCATTATTCACAATTGCCAAGACATGGAACCAACCTAAATGTCCACAAACTGATGAATGGATTGGAAAAGTGTGGTATATATACTCTATGGAATACTACTCAGCCATAAAAAATAACAAGACCCTGGAATTTGATAGAAAATGGTCAGATATGGAGGATCTATTGCTGAGTGAAGTAAGCCAGGCTATGAAAGAAAGATATTGTATGTATCCACTCAATATATACCAACTATCTGCACTCTATAAAAGAGAGCAAAAAATCGGAGGACATAAAAACAGTGAAGGTACTTAATGAGAATAGGACAGTGTGGAATGGGGTAAGTGAAGAGAAGAGGATAGAGAAAGATAGCAAGTGAACAATAGAGAGACAGGACGTTAGTGAGAAACAGATATGGCTTATTAACTGTTGATGAGGGCATGTATAGTATTCTCAACTGGATTGGTCTGAGAAGTATTTCATGATGGGCAAAGTATTTTTACAAGCAAAACGAGAAATAGCAATTGACTGTTTTATAAAAATAATTAGAATAATAAAAATAATGATTGGAGAAAACAGAAAAGATATGGAATGTTGAAGTGGGGAGATTAATGTCTCTGTACTGACTGACATGCATGGCATTCCCTTTTGAAAAAACAATGTAATACACTGTAAAGTTATATGTAATCCAATGTAATATAAAGAAGATTATGATGATAATAAAAATTAAAAAATAAATTAATTAAAAAAAAAGAAACTGGGGTCAGAGGTCACATAGTTAAGAGATGGTGGAGCTGTGATGTGAACACAAGGCAGTCAAAGTCTAGTGCCCTGTACGTACTGTGCTTTTAAAATTTTTATCCCAAGTGCTGTTACTTAGAGAAGCAACCCAGTTTAGAGCAATTGGAGTCAGGCACCTAGATTTTAGCTCTGGCTCAGCCATTAATTAGCTAGTAGAGCCTGGGTACCTTTTTAATGTCTTTCTGTCACACTTTCAATGGCTCTCAATTGCCTTTAGCATAAAATCAAAGTTCTTTGGTCTGCCGTTCAAGGCCCCTAGTCAATTCTACCTTGTTTACTGTTCCTGAATACATATAAAATCCACTTGAAATTCCCCTTATTCTTTTTTCTAAAGAATTCGTTATTTAATTTCATTTGTTATTATTATTTTTTAAGATTTGACCAGAGAGAGACAGAAAGCAAGAAAGGGAAAGTGAGAAAGCAAGCCACCAGGTCTGAGACTCGAACTGCAATCAGCCATGGGGGAATCTGGCACCTTTAACCACTGTGCGACCTGCCAGCCCCAAACTTTCCCTTCTTTTACTGTACAACCAACTCTTTGAGATCAGTTGGCTTATATTCTGACTCATCCCTAACCAAGTAATGTTTTCCATGGATAGCTTAGCTCTGATTAGGCTCGTTCATTATCATAAAACATATTAGGTGACTATTAT
This sequence comes from Tupaia belangeri chinensis, assembly GCF_000334495.1. Lineage (NCBI taxonomy): Eukaryota > Metazoa > Chordata > Mammalia > Scandentia > Tupaiidae > Tupaia > Tupaia belangeri. The sequence goes on from NW_006203911.1 coordinate 673,596, forward strand.
GCTCCAGGTACTGACCTAGATACTAGGAATATGACAGTAAATAAGACAGGCAATATCCCAGGTCTCTAAGATGTTATAGCCTAGAGAAAGAAATAGAGGCTAAATAAATGAAAAACAACAGCAACAAAACAATTGTGACTGCATATTATGATAAAGAGCCATGAAGGAAAAAAATAACACAGGAGTCCAGCCCTGGTGGCCTCGTGTAATTCAATGGTCTGTAATGTTGAAATCACATGTGAGACCTGGATTTTAGTCCTGAGGTCTCCCTGTACACGCTGGGTGCAGGCATATGCCTGTGAACCTGGCTCGCTGAGGCTGGAGGGTGGATCGGGGCATGAGGACCCTCTTGAGAGTGTCTGTTGACCTTTCTCTGCCTTTCTCTGTCATGGAAGAGATGAATAAGTAAAACTTGAAAAAGCTACAGAGGAGCCTATCTTAGATAGGGTGGTCAGGAGAGGTCTTTCTAAGGAGGTGACATTTAAGCAGCTATATAAAAAAAGAGAAGGAGCCAGTATTGTTGCAATCAAGAAAAGAGCATTTTAGAGATGGAAAGAGCAATTGCAAAACCCCAAGACAGGGAAAAGCTTGATTCTGTGTTGTAGAACAGAAATAAAGCCAGTGTGAATAAGGCAGAGTAAACAAGAAAGAGAGAAAAAATGAGGCTGGAGAGTTAGTCAAGGACCGTTTCATGCAAGATATTATATGTCAAGCCAAGTAATTCCTGATTTTGTTTATTAATCAAATGAAAAGTCATTGAAAGGTTTTATTTAAAAAAATATTTATTTTTTCCATGAGTGAGTGTGAGAGAGAGACAGCAACCCCAACAGGGTCTTGATGCCATGATCCATCCCCAACTTCAACCAGCCCCAGATCTTGGTCACACACATGCCCAGTGTACTCAGGGAGGTCTCGGTGCAAACCTAGAACCTTTTCATGTGGTTCAGCCTTGCAGAGCATTGCATTTGCCACTGCACCACCATCTGACTCTAGTAAGGGTTTATAAAACAAGAAAAAAGTAGCAAGGGAGAATGTTGATAAGTTCAACTCAATAGAAATTAAGTCTTTCTTCCTATTGGCACAAACAGAGAATGAAAAGACTAAACACAAAGGTCAAGAAAATTTTGCGGTATAGGTGCAGCAGTAAATGGTTCATTTCTAGAATGTATAAAGAACTACTAGAAATCAATAGGAAAAAGACAACTAATAGAAAAATAAGCAAGAGACTTGAAATAAGCAAACATTGGATAAAAGGGAATCCAAATGGCTAGTAAACATGAAAAGGTGCTCATCTTGATTAGTAGTCAGAAAAATGCAAATGAAAGCCATAATGAGATAATGGACAGGCAAAAATGGCATCATTTATCAGAAGTGGCAGTTCAGGCTATGGCTGAGTGAGGAGGTGCGTGAATTCATTTTCCAAAATGCAACTGTAAAGATGGACGAAATGACAAAAATAAACATTATGACATTCTAGAAATGAACCAAAGGCATATAGTAATATGAGATGGTTTATGCTTGAAAAACTGCTGTACTTTGGGTAAGAACAGTGGGAATCCATGCTGTTCTGGACTAGGTATGCTCCTAACCTCTCTAATCCATAATGCTGGTCCTCCTCATTATAACGGCTTTAAAAATTCAGTACAATGAGGTTTCAATTCTTTACACTTAAATTACACCAGTGTCACCACAAAAATGATAGCTATGTGAGGTAATGCATTTGCTAATTACCTAGATTTAACCCTTCCGCAAGGTATCTGTTCTTCAAAACCTTCTTAGCTCCATTGATGAGACTCTCCCAGATCTTGATTTAGCTCTCTCTCTCTCTCTTAGCTCCATTGATGAGACTCTCCCAGATCTTGATTTAGCTCTCTCTCTCTCTCTTAGCTCCATTGATGAGACTCTCCCAGATCTTGATTTAGCAGCTTCTCTGCCACAGTGAAGGAGCAGGACTCATTCTATTTTGAGAAAAGGGCAATGCCCAATGGAATTGACTGCTAGGAGGCTGGTCAGTGGAAAGACAATGTTTAGCTTTGTAAGCTTGAGGTCATGGTTGTGGTTTGTACATAGTTCTAGTGAATGCTACTTATATACACAGCAGAGACCTTGAGAATCCCTGCTAGTCACCCACTATTGGCTAACTCTCAGGCATGTACATACTTATTAGGCAAATGGACCTGGCAGAAAGTAAAATCGGAAGTAGATCTGAATATAGTCTAAACTTTGCAGTCTCCTACCAAGGCACAGATGCACAGATGATTCTGGTTAAAGGTATATGAGCTCTTCTGAGAACAAAGCTACACAGTGTAGAGAAAACTTCTAGGAAGCCAGTCTTTTTTTTTTTTTTTTTTTTTAAAGGGTTTTTTTCTATCACGCTTGCACTCTCCAA
>NW_006203911.1:676016-697546 GCF_000334495.1 Tupaia belangeri chinensis
TCCCACGGGGGATGGCCACGCCACAATCCCTTCTCCTCCATTCTCCTCTCAGGATCTTGGGCACACACACATATGCACACGCACCCGGTGTGAGTTTAAGTCACCAGGTCTGGGACACGAACAGTGGTCGACTACATGGGAGTCCAGCGACATAGCCATTATGCCAACTGCTGGTCCCACCAGTATTAAAATTAAAAACAAGAATATCGATCTTATTTTTGGCATAATGGTTATGTTGCTGGACTCCCAAGTAGTCAATCACAGTTTGAGTCCCAGACCTGGCAGCTTGAAACTCATGTTGGGCCCATGTGTGTGCATGCCCCAAATCCCAGAGGAGAATGGAGGAGGGATTGGAGCGTGGTCATCCCCTGGAGGGGGAGGGGGTTGATTTATTGCTTTTATCTCTCTGTCTCTCTCTGTCTCTCCAGTGAGCACACGTGGCCTATAGCAAAATGATCTCTCTCAAATGGACCTAAAATGTCTAGTTTTTAAGAAAATAATGATATGATATGAAAAAATAAAAACAAACAAACAAAAGGGGAAAGTGTGACCCATACCCAGAAAAATATATATCAATGGAAACTCTAGGTGTCCCCAGCAGTTGGACTTAGCAGACAAAAAAATTTAAATATTATTACAAATGTGTATAGTTAACATGGGAGAATTAAATACAAGCATGACAACAGCGAATGAACACATAGTCTCAATAAATAGAAATTATTTAAAAGAACAGAATGGTAGTTCTGAAGTTAAAATTTATAATAACTAAAATGAAAAATTTATTTAGGGGCTCAAGAGCAGATTCTGAATGGCAGAAGAAATGATCCATGGACTTGAAGATAAATTCAATTGAAATTATGTGATATAAATGGCAGAAGAATAAAGAGCAAAAAAAAATGAAGAGAACCTTAGAGACAAATGGTACAACTGTCTTAACAGTAGAGAGAGACAAGGACCAAAAAGAGTAGAAAGGAAAAGGGGGAAATTAGAGAAATAATGACCCAAGGATCTAAGAATCTTGACAACCCACAAGCAGGAAAAATACAAAGAAATCTACACCTAGTCATAGTCAAACTTGTCAAAACAGACACGAGGAAAAAAAAAAAAGAAGACTCATGTGCAGGGGAGCATCAGTACGATAAACAACTTTCCCATCAGACACAATGGTGTCTAGGAGTCAGGAGGATGATATGCTCAAATGTTAAAGAAAAAAACCATTACCCAATAAGAATTTTATTTCTCACAAAATCCTTTGAAAATGAAACTGAAGAGAAGACCTTTCCAGATAAACACAGATTAAGACAATGTGTTGTTAGCAGCTATGACTTACAAGAAATCTGTAAGGGCTTAAGGAAGTCCTTCAGGTTAAAAGGAAGTGGTATGTAGAGGGAATGTAACTTGAATGTATAGTGAAAAATGAAGTGTACCAAAAATGGTAAATATGTGTGGTAGGTAATGTAAAAGACTTTATATATTTTTTAACTTCTCTTTTGTGAAATTTTAAAATTTATATTTATATTTTTTATATTTTTAAATTTGCTATTGGGAGTGTGCATTTGTGAGAAAGAGAGGGAGAGAAAGGGATATATAGAGAGAAAATGAGAAAGCATTCCCTCAGGGATGACCATGCCACAATCCCTTTTCCTCCATTCTTCTCTTGTAATTTTGGCCATACCCACACATGCACCTGGCATGTTTCTCAAACTGTTGGGTCAGGAAATCAAACGACATAATTGGCCGAGTGGGATCCAGTCGCCTTAACCACAACACCACTTGACTGTCCCTTCTTCTCTTTTTCAAGAGGCATAAGATTGTTTGAAACAATATTTATAATATTGTATTGCTGGGCTTGAAATTTAGAGATGTAATGTACATGACAATAATACCACAAAAGAAAGGGAGAGAAAATGGAACTACAGTGGAGTAAAGTTTCTGTAGTTTACCATAATTAAGTCAGTATTAATTTGAAGTAGGCTGTGATAAATTAGGACTCATAGTGTAACCTCTAGAGCAACCATTAATGAAAAAATAAAAATAAGTGAAAAAATCAAGAGAGGAGTTTAAATGGTACACTAGGAATATTAAACACAAAAGAAGGCAGGCGGGTCTAGCCACATGGTGCAGGCAGTAGGATGCTGCTGCACAATACCAGAAACCAGATGGGAAGAGCTGCCGGTTCACTTCCCAGGTCTACCTGAACACACAGGGCATGCCGGGTTCCTAGGGGGCTACAGGACTGGGGGAAAAATTGCAGCATGAAGACCCTGTCTAGGGTACTTCTCTCTCTTTTTCCCAGTCAGGGAAGAAACAAATGAAAAGTTAAAAAAAAAAAAAGGCAGGTAATGAATAATGACAAAGACAAGAGTCAAATGAAAACGAATTGAGAATGACCAACGTCATTAAAATATAATAAGAATTAAGTGTGACTAGTCTAAATATCTTAAACAAAAGACAGATATTGTCAGATTGGATTAAAGAAACCCAACTACATGCCGTTTACCAGAGACACTCTTTATTTTTATTTATTTATTTATTTTAATTTTTTACATAAATTCAATCTTATTATTTAGCTTACAAAGTGAACATTTCAGTATGTGTGTGAACATTTCTCCCCAGTCCAGTTGATCAGACTTTAGATTCAAAGACACAAGTAGGTTGAAAGTAAAAGAATGGGAAAAGATATATTATGCACATAGCAGGTGTAAGAGAGCTGGAGTGGCTGGATTAATATTGGAAAAAATATAATTTAAGACAAGAAATATTACAAGAAATATTACCGTAGAAAAAGATAGACATTTCATAAGACTACAAGAGTCAATAGAGCCATAATGGAGATACAGCAATTATAAATATGTATATACCTAATAACAGAGACTCCAGGGAAATAGAAATTTGACAATTGTAGTTGGAGATTTTAGAACTCTTGGTAATTGACAGAAAAGCTAAACAGAAAATTAACAATGATACAGAGGACAATATTATCAGCCAACTGGATCTGACGTTTATAGACTACTGGACCCAAGAGTTACAAAGTAAATATTCTTTTCAAGTATAGATAAAATACTCCCCAATGCAGAAAACATGTGATGGCATTTAAAGTCTCAGTACTTTGGAAAGGACAGAAATCATATGAACTATCTTCTCCAATTACAGCTTAATTACATAAGTAATTAAGAAAAGAAAGAAATCTTAACTATCTCCAAATATTTGCAAATTAAGCAACACACTTCTAAATCGACCATAGGTAAAAGGAGAACTCACAAGGAAAATTGGAAAATATTTCGAATCAAATGGAAATAAAAACACAACATACCAAATCTCATGGGATGCAGGTAAAGCAGTGCTTTGAGAGAAAATTGTGACTTTTTTCTTTGGAGAGGTTTTTGCTATAGGGCATGAGAGACAGAAAGGGAGAAATCACCCCCCAGGGGGGATGGCCACGCCACACTCCCTTCTCCTCCATTCTCCTCTCGGGATCTTGGGCACGCACGCACACGCGCCTGGTGTGAGTTTAAGTCACTGGGTCTGGGACTTGAACCGTAGTCGACTACATCGGAGTCCAGCAACATAGCCATTACACCGACTGCTGGTCTCAGAAAATTGTGATTTTAAATGCCTGTATCAGAGTATCTCAGAAAACAGTGAAATTAATAATCTAAAAATCTATCATAAGAATCTAGAAAAAGAGAAAACTGGGCTGACTCCATGGCCTGGTGATTAAAGCAGCTGGATCCCTGACTGTGCAGTCTGAGTTCAGTCCCAGCAGCTTAAATAACATGCTGGGCACATGTGTGCCCCAAATCCTGTTGAAATGGAGAAATGGAGAAGGGATTGTGGCGTGACCATGCCTTGTGGAGGGTGCTGTCTCTTCTCCTTCTCACTCTGTCTCTCTCTGACAAGTGCACATGCCCTCTAGCAAAAGAAAAAAAAAAGAAATAGAGACAACTAAATTCAAGGCAATCAGAAGAAAATACTAATGAATAGAGTGAAAATTAATGAATGTGAAACAGAAAAAAAAAGTGAAAAATCAAAATAAAAACATCTTTGAAAATACAGCAAAATTGGCAAATCTTTCATTATTATTTAACAGCAACAAGTAAGAGGAAAGTTACCAAAGTCAGGAATGAAAGAATGAAAGAGAATACCGCTACTGACTGGCCCTACAGAAATTAAAATGACTATTGGGAAGTGTGTTAGTTTCCTAAGGCTGTTTTAACATATTACTAGAAACTGGGGTGGTTTAAGACAACAGAAATGTATTCTCTCACAGTTCAGGAGGATAAAAGGTCAAAATCAAGGTATTGACAGCCAGGTTTTCTTCAAAAGCTCCTGGACAGAATGTCTCCTTGACTTTCCCAGCTTCTGATGTTTGCTGGCAATCCTTGATATTCCTCGGTTTATGGCAGCATAACTATAATATAATCTCTGTCTTCACATGATCTTCTCCACTCTGTGCATGTGTGGCCTCTGTGTATTCACTTATTTGTGACAGAGCATATGTAATAGTGAGAGGGACAGCAATGAGAACCTCCATAATCCTCTCCCTCCAGTCCTCCAGCCCATTGGACCCTGGATACTTGTGCATGTGCCTGGCAAGTTTCGGGCTGACTGGGCCAGGGATTTGAACCACAGTTCCATGTGGGCCCAGCTTCTTTTGTGTAGTGCATTATGCTGCTTCATGGAGCCAGCCTCATACAGCCTTCTTATAAGGACAAGAGTCATTGGATTTAATATGACTTCATATTAACTAATTATGTCTGCTAAGACCCTATTTTCAGATATGATCACTTTCTGAGATTCTGAGTAGCATAAATATTGGGGGACATTACTCAGCCCAGTACAGGGGGAATTAGAACAACTTACCATCAATGAATTACACAATTTAGATGAACAATTTTTTTTAGAGATCTTTTGGGTGTGCGTACTCACTGGAGAGACAGAGAGAGAGAGAAAGTAAGAAATTATCCCCCTAGCAGGGGCTGGCCACTCAGCAATCCCTTCTCCTCCATTCTCCTCTCAGGATTTTGTGCATGCACGCACATATGCCCAGTGTGAATTTCAAGCCACCAGGTATGGGACTTGAACCACGGTTGACCATATGGGAGTCCAGGGCCTTAACCACTATGCCACCTGCTGGCCACCAAATGGACAACTTTCCTTTTTTAAAATATATTTTATTTAATTCTATTTATTGTCATTAATATTATTTTTTAATTTGACCAGAGAGAGAGGAAAAGTGAGAAAGCAAGCCACCAGGCCTGGGACTCGAACCACAGTCAGCCTTGTGGGAGTCCGGCACTGAAACCACCACACCACCTGCTTGCCCCAAAATGAACAAATTTATAAGGAGACAAATTAATGACATAGATTCAGGAAGAAGAAGAAGAAGAAAAAAAAACTTGAATAGACCTATAACAAATGAAGAAAATGAATCGTAATTAATATTTTTCAGAGAAAAGTCCATGCCCAAATGACTTCATTGGTGAACTCTATCAAATGTTCACAGAATATAATCCCAGGCGTTTGCAAATACTTTCAGGAATAAGGGACAAGGAATCATTTCCCAATTTATTCTATGAGAACAGTTTTCCCAGATACCAAAGTCAGAGAAGATACCCCAATGAAAACAAAATACAAACCAATATCCTTCATGAACATAGATGTAAATATCCTTCACAAAATATTAGTGAGGTGGGCGGAACTCTAACGTAATCCCCCAAGATTCCTGGCCTTTGGAGTATGCACACTTTTCTCAGTTGTTTGATGAAATACCAATCTAGATATTGTTGTGAAGAGATTTTTCAGATATAATTAAGGCCTTAAATCAGTTGACTAATAGGGAAATTATCCAGGTGGGCCTGGCTGAATGATACGAGCCCTTTAAAAACAGAGAGATTTCTCTGGCAGGTCTCAGAAGGGGAAGTCATGGGACCAGCAGGTGGCATGGTGGTTAAGGCGCTGGACACTGCCACATGGCCAACCAGGGTTCGAGTCCCTGGACCTGGTAGCTTGCTTTCTCACTTTCCCTTTCTCTCTCTCTCTCTCTGTCTCTCTCTGGTCAAATTAAAAATAAATGAATGAATAAATAATATTAAATAAATAATTATTTTTTTAAAAAGGAGAAGTCAGAGATCTGAAACATGATAAGGGTTTGAGATGCTATTAGTGCTTGAACATGGAGAAGGCAGGGACTACCAGCAGTCTCTAGTTGCTGAGAGTAGGGCCCCAGTATTAACCACTGAGTACCTCAGTCCTACAATGACAAGCAACTCAATTCTCCCCAAAAAGAGCTGGGAAACAGATTTTCCCCTAGAGCATCCAGATGAGACTCAGTCTGGCCAGCACCTGGCTGCACCAAGATTGCAGCATTATGGTACCCTGAGCAGAGAATCCAGTCATGGCGTGCTTGACTTCTGACTTGCAGAACTGTGAACTAATAAATGGGTGTTGTTTTAAGCTGCTGAGCTTGTGGTAATTTGTTATGCAGCACTAGAAAACGAATACAATTAGCAAACCAAATTCAGCAACATATGAAAAGGATTATGCACCATGACTCAAATGAGATTTATTCTGGTAATGCTAGATTGCTTTAACATCTGAAAATCAGTTAATGTAATGTACTATATTAGTAGAATAAAGGACAAAAGCCACGTGATCATCTCAAGAGAAGCAGAAAAAGAATTTGATAAAAGCCAACACCTATTCATGATGAAAAAGAAAAAGAAGACCAGAAACAAAAAAGAGCTTCCCGAACCTAGTAAAGGTACTTAATGGTGAAAATGGAATGTTTTCCCCTAGGTTCCGGAATGAGATGGAATGGCAAATCTCATACACTGCCAGTAAGAACATAAATTAAAATGAACAGTTGTTTGTCACTATCTGAGAGAAGATTCTCATACCTCATGACCAGACCGTCTAACTACCAGGTGTGTACCCTAGAACGTCTTTTATATAAGGCCATAGCTACAATGTATATAATAGCCCCAAATTGCAAACATGCTAATGTCCATCAAGAGTAGAGTCAATAAATCTACGATGGTACGTTTATTCAATGGAATACAATCTAGTAATGAATGCAAACATGCAAAATTTACACATGCCAACATAAATAAATTTCACAAATACCTTCAGTAAAATAAGGAACAAAGGAATATGCAAGTATTATGACATTTCTGTGAACTTATTATGACATTTCTGTGAACTTTAGGCATAACTAAACTATATTGTCTAAGGATACCTACATAGTAAAGTTATAAAGAAAAGCAAGGGATTTATTATACAATATTTGATACTTCTGGGAAGAGGGGAATAATGCCATGAGGGCCAACATAGTGTGAAGGCATTTCAGAAGGACTGGTAATGCTTCTCTGGGTGGTAATAGGGGTTCACTCCGTAATTATTATTAAATTGTGCTTATGGGGCCAACAGTTGGTGTGATGGGGAAAGCGCTTGATCCTACATGGCCAACTCTGTGGTTTGAGTCCTGCACCCGGTGATCTGAAAATCACATAGTGTGTGTGTTTGTGCATGCCCCAGACCCTGAAGAGACTGGAGGAGAAGGGAATATGGCTTGGCCATCCTCCCAGGAGGTGATTTCTCACTTTCCTTCTCTCTCTGTCTTTCTCTGGTGAACACATGTGCCCATAGCTGAAAAATATATATAAATAAATAAAAATTAAAAAAAGAAAGAGGAAGAAAAAAGTCATGTGTAAGTTTTATATAATTTTTCCTGTGTGTGATATAAAGTTTTAAAAATAATTTTAAAAAGATGTAATTAGTTCATAAAATTAAAAAAAAAAACTTTCTGAAGATTTTGTATAAGGTGCTAGGAAAGGAGAAGACTCCAGGCTGGTTCTCATGCTCTTGGCATAAAGTTGTGGCAGTGGAGAAGTGGCTGGATTTGAGTGTTATGTAATAGATGAAAATGGCAGCGTTTGGTGATGGATTTGTGTAGAGAGTTAATCCATAGGAAGGACTCAAGGATAATATGTAGGTTTCTTTTTTGCCATAGGGCGGGCGCCACCATGCCCAAGGATAATATGTAGGTTTCTTTAAAAAAAGTAATAAATTATTATTTTAATAATAAAATGACCAGAGAGAGAGAGAGAGAGAGAGAGGGAAAGTGAGAAAGTAAGCCACTGAGTCCAGGGCTTCAATTGCAGTTGGGCATGTAGGAGCCCAGGGCCTCAACCACCGTGTCCCATTCCTGTGCCGATATGCTGGTTTTTGATTTGGAGAACAGGATGGGTGGTGTCATTCAGTGAAGCGGGGACAGTGTAAGAGGACCAGATTAGGTGGATAAGACCGTAAGTAAAGAGTTGAACAGTTAAAGATGCCCATGAACCATCCAAATGTTGATATAAAGTAGATTGCTGGCTCCATAAGCCTGGAGCTCACCGGAGAGACCAAAATTACTTTCCACCAGCACTTGAAAATGTAGCTAACATTTTACACACAGCGTCTCTTTCATTTGTTTTGTTTTTGCCATAGGTCACATGCACTTGCCAGAGAGACACAGAGAGAGGGAAAGTGAGAAATCACCCCTCAGGTGATTATTATTATTATTTTTAATTTGCTGTAGGGCACACACGCTCACCAGAGAGAGGGAGAAAGTGAGAAAGCCAGATCTGGGCCAACTATGGTTGGCCAAGTGGAAACCTGCAGGGTAGTTAGCCACACCACAATCTCTTCTCCTCTATTCTCTCAGGACTTTGGACACACACACATGCACCCAGCATGACTTTTAAGCTGCTATGTCCATGACTCAAATCGTAGTCAGCCACACGGAAATGCAGTGCCTTCGCCACCATGCTACCTGCTGTCTCTCTTTAATCTTTTTTTAACAGCTCTGTGAGATCAGAACTATTATTATTTCTCTTTTATCAAGTAAGCTTAGAGAAGTTAAGTAATTTTTCTAAAGTCACATTACTAGGAAACATTAGAACTTGGAGTAGAACCCCATGATTCTGACTCTTGAGCTCATGGTCTGGTTTTTTGTGTGTTTGTTTGTTTGTTTGTTTTGCTATAGGACGCGTGCGCTTGCCAGGAAGACACAGAGAGAAAGAGAGACAGAAAGCGAGAAATCACCCCCCAGGGGAGATGGCCATGCCACAATCCCTTCTCCTCCAATCTCCTCTCGGGATCTTGGGAATGCACGCACACAGGCCTGGCGTGAGTTTAAGCCACCGGGTCTGGGATTTGAACCGCCATCGACTATATGGGAGTCCAGCAACATAACCATTACGCTAACTGCTGGTCCTGAGCTCATGGTCTTTTGAAATCCTGGGCCAGGGCCAGCAGGTGGTCTGGTAGTTAAGGCACTGTGCTCCCACGTGGTCAACTGCAGTTTCAGTTCCAGACCTTGCTTTCTCACTTTCGTTCTCTCTCTGGTGAGCATGTGTACCCTATAGCAAATTAAAATAATAATAATAATAATAGTAAATAAAAATAGATAATTCTTTAAAAAAAAAAGAAATCCTGGGCCAAAGAAGTGTGGTCACAGAATGATGACGACAGTGGATAATGTTAATGACACATGGCTTCATTGGCACCCTGTGCTTGAGTTTGCATCCACACTGGAATATTCCTCATAGCTCCTTTCAGAACTTTGGATACCAGTCAATCCCATAAGCTTTCTCATCTTTGCACTTTGTCATTCCCCCAAGTGCTAACCTCTCTGGTCATCCTATCTTAAGTCTTATTTCTGGTTATTTTCTTTTCTGTCTTTTTTGCTATAGTGCAAGTGTGCTTACTGGAGAGACCAAGAGACAGAAAGCAAGAAATCACCCCTCGGGGGTATGGCCATGCTGCAATCTCTTCTCCTCTATTCTCTCAGAATTTTGGGTGTGCATGCACACATGCCTGGTGTGATTTTTATGCTGCCAGGTCTGGGACTCTAACTGCCGTCAACTACATGGGAGTCCAGCGACGTAACCATTATGCCATCTTCTGGTTATTTTCAAACCTCCTTATTCTTCCTCCCACCAGTCCCACCCTGGACTCATTCACCTACTTCCCTCTTTACCAGTCTTTTCTGTGTTGCCTTCTGGAACTCTCAGACTGGGAGACCTCTTTTTCAGGGTAAGAGCTCTCTGTGACCCTCTGAGTACTTGCCACTCCTTCTTCTATGGCCTGAACTGCAGGACTGGGAGTCAAGTCAGAATTAGACTGGATTTCAAGTGCTACTTCCAAATGATTTCCCTTTTAAGGCTCGTGTTATCCACATATGCTACTACTTCTATTCTCTCTTACCAGAATACTCACTTTGATTTGGTGAATAATTTGTCGCCCAAATCACTATTTTCAGATGCCATCATCTTGGATGAACCATCCACTTCCTGATCTTTCCCTTCTCTGTCCTCCTTAAATTCCACATTCACTCCACTTCAGCTATTCACTCCTGAGGTCACACCTTAGAACTTATACTCCACCTCTGATAGCAAATCCTCTGACATCCCTCTGACCACAATTGTTTACTCCCTCAAGCTTCTCACTCTGGTTTTCATAATAATATTTCTTTACTTCACTTTTCTCCTAATTAGCATCTTCCATCCAAATTCACGATTTCCCCTGTGTAGTGGAGACCCCGTGGTTCATTACACCAGTCCTTCAGTCTTGTTTTTATTCTTCCCCCTGCCTGTCCACGATGTAAAATCCAAGCTGCAAATCAACCCAAACTTCCACCTCCCTTGTTCTTCTTCCCAGGCTGCTGAGCACTGCTGGAGAAAGATCACATAGCTGTTCAGATTGGAGTCAGTACATATTAATAGTCTCTAGCCTAAGTGGGGGCTCTTAGTCCTTAGTGCTAAGTGTTTCTCTTAGTGGGGGCTCTTAATACTTAGTTCTAAGTGTTGCCCGGATATACTATTCTTTGTTGTCTATGTCCTTTCCCATTCTATTCCGAAGCTATTTTAGACCTTCCATTTTTCTCAAACCTTTGAACACCATCCTCTGGTCTTAATCTCAGAAGATAACCGTGATTCCAATTACGTATAGTAAATGGAAACCACCGAACAGGAACTCCCTCAGTCTTTTGAATGAAGCCTATCAATCTGTTTACGTTTACACACATCAAATTTGCTTCTCTCCTATTGACAGAGAAAAGTTGTCTGTTTCCCTGAAGCTAGTCCCTCTGACTTTGCTTTGGACCCATCAGATTAATTTCTCTATCCTCCCCACCAGCAATCTCAGAAACCTTACCCAATGCCTTATCATCTCTAACTGCTATATATTAAATCATCCACTCTCCATTGGATATTTATTTAACAAGTTCAGAGATATTGCATCTTCAATAACAACCAACCAAAACCAAAATGAAACAAAATTTCCTTAACTCCATCCTTGACTGTATTCTTTAACTCTCTATACTACCCTTTATTGCTAGTCTTCACTTTTCATCCATGTTTCTCCAGAGAATGGCCTACGCTCACCATATTCTCTTTCTTGCCTCTCTCTCTCTCAGAGAGATTTTTGCTATAGGGCATGTGTGCTTGCCAGAGAGACAGAGAGACAGAAAGTGCGAAATCACTCCCTGTGGGGGATGGCCATGCCACAATCCCTTCTCCTCCATTCTCCTCTCAGGATGTTGGGCATGCATGCACATGCACTGAGTGTGAGTTCCATGTCGCTGGGTTTGGGACTTGAACTGCGGTTGGCCACATGGGAGTCCAGCACCTTTACTGCTATGCCACCTGCTTCTCTCTCTCTCTCTCTTTAAGAAAGACTTTTTGCTATAGGGCATGTGCACTCGCCGGAGCAACAGAGAGAGACAGAAAGTGAGAAAGGGTATGGCCATGCTGCAATCCCTTCTCCTCCATTCTCCTCTTGGGATTTTGGGCATGCATGCACACGCACCCAACATGAGTGTAAGTCACCTGGTCCAGGACATGAACCACAGTTGACTATGTGGGAGTCCAGCAACATAATATTACGCCATCTGTTGGTCCTGCTCTCCCTTTTTCTTAAACCCATTATCAGTAGCCTTTCTGCTCTTCCAACCCCCCCCCCCCCACACACACACACACACTTCTCATCATTCCTCTGTGTTCTGGTTAAAAGCTCCAATGATTTCCTTTGTGTCAAGTCTAGTGAACTCTTCAGCATTTCCACCTGACTCAATCTCTTCTGGCAATTGTTAATGATGACCATTCCTTTCTGGAAGTGATTTTTAAATTTCATTTCTATGGTGGCATTCTTTCTAGTTTCTTTTCCTTCCTACTTTTGGTTATTCCTCAGTATATTTTGCAAGATCTTTTTTCAGTTAACCCTTTAAACATTGCTCTTCCCTAGGATTTGCCTTATTTTTTAGTAAAAGCATATTGGGTCCTCAGAAAAGTCATGATGCATTTTTTGCACAGAAAAACTTTGTCACTTTTCTGATGACCCAGTATTTCTTGATCATGAAAGAGAGAGACAATCTCAATAGTGTCCTCACACCATGATTGACCCCTTCAGCTTCAGCCAGTCAGGATAATGGGCATGAGCACATACATGTATGGCTAGCACATACAGGGAGACCCTGAGCTGTAAACCTGGGAATCCGCCCCCCACACACACACCGCATGTGACTTCAGCATTATGGAGCATATTGTTGCACACTGAGACTGACTTCCTTTGTTTTTTATTCTCTCAGCCCTCTGTAAGTCCATTTAAACCCCTGCCTTCAATTACCATCTGGCAGTAGAAGATGCCCAAATCCGTATCTCTCACACAAACATTTCTCCTGAGTTCTAGACTTGCATACTCATTTACCTACTAAGCATCACTCCTCAAACACAACATGTCCAAAACTAAACTCATGATTTCAAGCACCACCCTAATATTCTACTTCTGCTTTCCCTCTCTCCATGGATTACATTTTATATCTAGTTGTTCAATCAAGAAATCTAAGTCTCAGTCTCTTACTTCCTCTCTCCTTTTCTACCCTCATCTAACGTGTAACCAGAAAATTTTGTCTGCCTGCCTGTCAAACTCTTTTATCTGTCTGAGCTTTCCATCCCTACTGTCACTGCCTTAGCTCAGTTCTTATTCTAACCTGGACTACTGCAATGGCCTTGTGACTGGTCTTCCTGCTTCTGTTCTTGTATCATTAAGTACACTCACCCATAGAAGACAGATAATCTGATCATGCCCCTTCCTTGGTGCATGCCTAATTCCTTAGCTTCATTGCTTGCCATCTACATCCTTCTCTAGAACCCTACCCTTCAGTCAGATTGACTTACTTACAGCTCCTTGAATACACCATGATCTGGTAAGAGTAGAGTAATAGCAAGCATTTTTTTTTGGGGGGGGGGCGAGAGGTTTTTGCTCTAGGGCGCGTACGCTCACCCGCCAGAGACAGAAAGCAAGAAATCACCCCCAAGGGGGGATAGCCACACCGCAATCCCTTCTCCTCCATTCTCCTCTCGGGATCTTGGGCACGCATGCACACGCACCCGGCATGAGTTTTTAAGCCACCAGGTCCACGACTCAAACCGCGGTCGACTATGTGGGAGTCCAGCGATATAGCCATTACTCTAACTGCTGTCTTAGCAAGCGTTTTTGAATGAAAGAATGTTCTTTCTATCTGTAATACTGTGCTTGATTGGAATATCAGTACTAATACTCCACTCGCTCCCTTTGCCACCAGACTCAGTGGTTCTTCTGAACCTTTCACTTTGGCCTCAAGTTTGTCTTGCTTTGGCCAACAGAATGTGAGCAGATAGGAAGTAAGCAAAGACTTCTGTAATTGGGCTAGCACTTGTGTGCTTTGGCTGCAAATTGCATGAGAAGAACCTTCCCTGGGTAGCCTGCTGGTCCAAAGAACAGGAGAAATGTGGAAAAGACCTGTGCCCACGTTTACCATTTTTATCTAAACCCAGCTGATGTCATCTGATCCCCAGCTGATATTCAGATATGTAAGAATAGATGTTCGTTGCCTCAAGCCACAAGTTACAGGATGGTTTGCAAAGCAGCAATAGTTAACTGATACATATCTTCCTTTCTCTCTTTCAAAATACTACCCATCCTCTGTTCATCTAAAAAATGCTCCCATGAGGGACCAGCAGTTAGCGTAACGGCTATGTCACTGGACTCCCATGTAGTCGACAGCAGTTTGAGTCTCAGACCCGGTGGCTTAAACTCACACCGGGCGCGTGTGCGTGCGTGCCCAAGATCCCGAGAGGAGAATGGAGGAGAAGGGATTTTGGCATGTCCATTTCCCCTGGGGGTGATTTCTCTATCTCTCTGTCTCTCCCTGTCTGTCTGGCGAGCGCATGCGCCCTATAGCAAAAACCTCTCCAAAAAAAAAATGTTCCCATGATATACAATTAGTTCATTATCCTCCATTTTCTTATAGCACTTGTTTTTTTAATTGTCAGAAGGCACATGTACTTGCCAGAGAGCCAGAACCCTAAGGGGATGTGATCAGAATGAAATAATTTTTCCTCCATGCCTCCTTCTCATCAGGATTTGGGCATGCATGCACAAATATAAGATTTCCCACATGGCCATGATTGCCATGTGGGATCCTGCTCCCTTAACCACAGAGCTATGAGGCTGGCCCCACTTTAAATTTTGCAAACAGTATTATTAGATATAATTCAAGCCTAGCTGTGGTGGGTCTTGCAGAAAAGTACTGCTCCATGGTGATTGGGGCCTCATGGAAAGCCCTGGTTCAGTTACCAGCCCAACAGGCAGGGCATGGTGGCTTGCACCTGTGATCTTAGCTAACTGGGAGGCTGAGACAGGACCACAACATGGTAACATAGTAAAACCCTGTCAAAAATACCTCTCTTGGGCTGGCATCATAGTGCAGCAGTTAGGCACTATGTCGAGGAAGTTGGAGCCCACCGGCCTACTACAGTTTGAATCCTGGCCCTGTCAGCTTCATGCTAGGCACACAGGCATGGGCCCAGAATTCTGACAGAATGGAGAACAGTAGGAAAAAGAGTAGAGGCATGATTAGGCGCCATTAGAGAGGTGCTTTCTGTCTCTCTCTCTCTCTTGTCCATGTGTATGAGCCCTCTAGTGTTAAAAAAAACTCTCTTTCTTTTTCTCTCTCCTGCTCTCTCTTAATAAATAAAAGGAAATCATTAACATATCACACAATTCACTTTCCTTTTTTTAGAGAGAGATTTTTGTTATAAGGCATGTGTGCTCACCAGAGACACAGAGAGAGACAGACAGACAGATAGTGAGAAATCACCCCCTGGGGGGATGGTCATGCCACAATACCTTCTTCTCCTTTCTCCTCTCAGGATTTTGGGTATGCATGCACACATGCCCGGCATGAGTTTGAAGTTGCTGGGTCAGGGACTAAAACTGTGGTCAACTACGTGGGAGTCCAGTGGTGCAACCATTATGCCATCTGCTGATCCTAACAGTTCACCTATTTAAAGTTTATAATTAAATGACTTTTAGTAGATTCACAGAGATGGATATCCATCACCACAATTAGATTTTAGAACATTTTGATTCCCCCTCCATGAAAAAAAACTTTGCACCTTAGCCATCACTCCCTGAACCCCTACCCCACTCACCCTTGGCAAATAGGCATCCACAGGTTTGTTGCTATGGATTGGTCTATTCTGGATGTTCCTTATGAATAGAATCATACAATATGTTGGTTTTTGCACCTGACTGTTTTCATAAGATCCATTCATGTTGCACCATATATCAGTATTTACTTCTTTTTATTGCTAGATAATATTGTTTTACAAGGATATGCCACATTTTATCTATTCATCAGTTTTGGGATATTTGGGTGGCTCCACTTTTCATTATTATGAATAATGCTGATATGATCATTCATGTGCAAGTTTTTGTATTAATATATGTTTCCATTCTCTTGGGTATATATCATGAGTAGAATTGTGAAGTATATGCTAATTTTATGTTTCAATTTTTAAGGACTTGCCAAACTGTTTTCCACAGTGGCTGCACCATTTTACATCACCATCAACAGTGTGTGAGTGGTCCGATTTCTCCACCATCTCACCAACACTTTTTATTATATTTTAAAAAAATTAACTTTATTTACTTATTTAACTTTTTGACCAAAGAGGGATAGAGTGGGGGGATGAGAAAGCAAGCTGCCAGGTCTGGGACTTGAATCATGGTTGGCCATGTGGGAGTCCAGTGCCCTCAACCACCACTCCACCTGCTGGCCTCTCTATCTTTTTTTTATTCTAAACAAGCTATTGAGTGTTTAATGGTGTCTAGTAGTTTTGATTTGCATTTCCTTAGTGACTAATGGTGTTGACTATCTTTTCATTGATTAATTAGACATTCGTATATCCTCTTTGCAGAAATATTTGTTCATATCATTTGCATATTTTAAAATTGGGTTATTTGTCTTTTTTAAATGTGGCCACTGATAAAAATATCACCACTTCCCAGAGTTACATTTTGAATCCTTGGTATATAGTAGGTGCAGTGCCAAGCTTTACGTGTATTATTTTTTAATTTTACACACACAACTCTATAATCTTATGATCATAATCTTATGATCCCCATTCTATAGATCAAGAGATTGAGTCACAGAGAGGTTGTGTCATCCTCTCAAGGTTACATAGTAAGTGACAGAAAGTGTATGCAAAGCCAGCAAGGTCTAATTCCTAAACTTGTTCTTTTAGCCACTAAGGCCATTGTTTTATTACGCAGTACACAGTATATATGCTATATGGCATGCATCTTCTATGTACATAGTAGACTCACAATAAGTATTTTTGATTCATTATCCTGTAAGATATAGATGATAAGCTCTGTCCTATCTGATAAAGTAAGCCCTGTGAAAGTGCTTGGAAAATCCCCAGTGCTCTATAAATATGGGATATTTTTGTAATATTGGCTTAAGGGTTGTGCAAATGCATGAATGTGTATGGTGGTAATGTTGACATCCTTAGGTTGACTGTCTCATAATGCTTTCTCCAAGTATCATATTGGAAAGGCTACAATCTTATCTAAGAAGTATACTTTCCCTGGGGCAGTAAAATCTAAAGTTTCTGGAGAATTCTCCCGACCTTCATGTAGACTCTCATACCAACTTGGCAAAAAGAGGGTAAGATTCTTCTACAACAAATTCTCGGAGGCTTTTTCCTTCACTTGTAAAGTTTCCATCATGAGTATCCCTCTCATCTCCATTTCTCTCCCTTTCTGTGGATGCAGCTCATCCTACCTGACACCTAGCCATGCTAATAGCATCTCAGTTGCTATGGGGGCTCTTTGGAATAAGTCAAGCTGTTGGAAGCTTTGTCTGGGCAAGGTGTGTAGCTGACATCTAAAGGAACTATTCCCTGAGGCCGGGCACTCATCCCAACAGAAAAGAAAGAGCTGCCAAGCCTGGAGGCAGCGTGCAGCTACATGTTTTCAAAGCTTGCTGAATTCCGAATAGCAAATCTGACCATGCATACAAAGAAAGGCGATTTAATATTCTGCCTACTTCTCCCCCTCCTCTAATGCCATCTGCAGCAGACACAGTAGCCCGCCTCCTCCTCCTTCTTCTTTTTCTTTTTTTTTTTTTTTTTTTTTTTTTTTTTTAATAAAACCAAGGCTATTGTCTCACAAAAGGATCCTCATGTCTGGTCTCAGAATTCTGTGTGTTCCTTACCCAAGGCAAGTGCAAGGAAAGAATGGAAGCAAGGTACAGACTGCGTAGCAAACACGTTTATATTCAGGGAAGTGTGCAGAGATGGGAGGGGGCTGTAAGTGAATCTGCTAGGGGTAGATAAGAGCCGCAGGTCACTAGCACCACATGTGACCTGCCTGCGATAGAAGCCATGTGCTTTATGCCATAATTCTTGTTTAACAAGGCAATAAAGCGGGAGAGGGGTGTGGGGCTAGACAAAAACTGCTTCCCAGTGAGAGTGTATTTTGGTCACGTCTTCCAGCCTTTTCTTTTCTCTTCATAAATCCGGCATGACTGGTTGAGTTGATTGGAAGTTTTGTGTATTGTTTGGCTTATGTATTCACAGTGCCTAGGCTTTGTCTCATTGTGCTTATGTTAGCACAAATTACTGCATGAGAGGCTCTGTCACCTGGAGAGGGACATAGGAAAGGGAAACTGTCACAGAAAAGGGAAAATAAATTAGGTGTTTACACCTGCTCTCTACCTCATTAAAATAGTACAGATTTGATGACTGATTTTCTTAACATGATATTAAAATATTAAAAAAATTTCTTGTATTTAAGAGTACAGGTAACCTTCAATTTGTTTCAGCTAAGCCACATCTTAACTCTTTGGCCTTTGGCAAGTTATTTAACCTCTCTGAGCACTGGTTTCAACTGTGAAATGACAAAATGTATAAAACACTGAGCACAGCACTCATCATACAGTAAATGCTTAATAAATATTGGCTGTTTATTTTTAAAGTTTATTTATTTCTTCTTCTTCTGGGAGAGAGAGGCCTCCAATGGGTCGTTACACTGCAATCCACCTCGCGTCTCAGCCAGCCTGGATCATAGGCACATGCAATGTGTGCCCAGCATGTTAGACAAAGGTTCCAGGACACAAACTCAGGACCTTCCCATGTGGGTCAAGTTGCATTACCACTGTGCCACCACCTGTCCCTTGGCTGCTGTTTTTTTTTTTTAATTTAATTTTTATTATCATCATAATCTTGCTTATATTACATTGAATCACATATAACTTTACAATGTAGTACGTTGCTTTTTCAAAAGGGAATGCCATGCATGTCAGTCAATATAGAGACATTAGCATCCCCACTTTATCATTCAATATCTTTTCATTGTTATTCCTGGTCATTATTATTATTATTTCAATTTTTTTTTAACCAATCAATCACTATTTCTCATTTTGCTTGTAAAAAGATTTTACCCATCATGAAATACTTCTCATACCAAGCCAGTTGAGAATACTATACACGTCATCATCAACAGGTAATAAGCCATATCTACGTCCCACTAACATCCTGCCTCTCTATTTGTTCTCTTGCTATCTTTCTCTTTCCTCTTCTCTTCACCCCCCTCATTCCATACTGTCTTATTCACATTAAGTATTTTCACTGCTTTTCCTCCAATATTTCGCTCTCTACCATAGAGTGCAGATAGCTGGTATATATTAAGTGGATACATACAATATCTTTCTTTCATATCTTGGCTTGCTTCACTCAGTAATAGATGCTCCATATCTGACTACTTTCTATCAAGTTCCAGGGTCTTGTTATTTTTTATGGCTGAGTAGTATTCCATAGAGCATATATGCCACACTTTTCCAATCCATTCACCAGTTTGTGGACATTTAGGTTGGTTCCATGTCTTGGCAACCTGGCTGCTGTATTAAAAAAATTATTCTTTGAAATTGATGATCTCAAATGAGGATCACAACTGCTAGATGGGTGCCTAGATTCTGGGCTGTAGGTCATAGCACCTGCACTGTACCGTTAGGGTTCCACAGAGTTCTAGGAACTTGACGAGGAAGAGAACAAATTATAAAATTCATTACTCCAAACTCATGAGCACCCACATTCAGCATGTTGTGTAGGGCACTAAAGTGATCTTTGATGAATCTTGGACCTATGACCCAGGCATGACATTTTATTAATAGAAAACATTGGCAGGCCTGATCCTATTTATAACCACTGCTTATTCATTGAATTCTAGCCACTTGGTAAGCCTCCCAAATTACACAGAAACAAATCTAAGGTTTTTGTTGGAAGGACAGAAACTTAAACAATTTACTTTTTTTTTTCTTTTTTGTATATTTGTCAGAGGGCACCTATGTTCACAGTGGGGATGGGAGGAGAAAGCACCCCAAGATGGAATGGCCATGCCACAATCCCTTCTCCTCCTTTCTCCTCTTGGGATTTTAGACATGCATGCACATGCACCTTCCATGTTTTTCAAGCCACTGGGTCTGGGACTTGAAGTGCTCAGTGGGCCATATGGGATCCAGCCACCTTAACCACCACACTATGGGTTGGCCCAATGTTTTTCTTAATCTACTGGCCCAGTCATTTTGCTAAGGGTTCTAAATGGAGACTGATAAAGCCAGGACCCCCTTTTCAAAAAAATGCATGTAAGCCCTAACTCCCCACTCCCATGCACAATTTTGCACACAATTTTGGAGAGTTCAAACTCTTCATGAGGTATACTATATGTCCCCTATTTTTTTTATTATGGGATTTTAGCCATAAACCCCTTCATTAATGGTCTCAGGGCACAAGAACAGTGAATTCGTGGACTCAGATATTTCATGTTAGTCATGATTTGCCTTTCTTTTCCCCTAAATGTAACACATGGGAATGCTTCAAAGGAGCATTCAAGAGTCAAGAGTCAAAAGGAATGACTAATTTACACAAAGTGGGTTGGGAGGATATTGCCTTTTTCTTTTGAATGTTTCTTATTTATTTGTTATTTATGAAGAGAGAGAGTTCATGCACACAGGCACACAGGGCAGACAGAAAGAAGGGCACCTCCAATGGGGTCTTGTTATGCATGATCCCCTTCCCGCAGCCCTCCTGCTTGTTAGGACTTTCAGTATGCACATATTTTCATGTTAACTTGGGATCTGACCCTGAGGTTGGCAATGTGGCTTCCAGCACTGCAGTTCAGTATGCTACTGCTTGTTCCATCAAGCCTGGGCCAGACATTTGTCTTAATTTTTAAATTCGATTTTGTCTGTGGTGAGCTGGTATGAAACTGACCAAGGGAGACTTAACCAAATTCTGGGAGATTAACTTTAGAAATATGTATTTTTAGTATTTACCTATATGTGTGGGTATGAAATTAGTAATTCCCCTCAAAACATAAACGCTTCATTCTTCCCTAAAGAAAAGCAAAATCCTAAAGTAATATAATGTGTTGCAGGTGTTCCAATAGTTCTGGTATCCTGACACATAACTGGGTCTTTGAAGAACTTCTTTCTTTCTTTATTAAATCAGAATTTCAGTGTGTCCTACTTGCTGCTGCTGCATTGTGCATCTGCCATACAGATACATAATCAATGACCTCTTTGAAAATGTCAATGTCCCCTATAGCAAAATCATAATTCATTGAGTAAGGAGGGAGGCAGAGTTGGGAAACCAACTCAGAAACCAAGCTACTTCTCTGGGGTCTACTGTCCTCTGGTCTTCACAGTTTAGGAAAACTTGTGTTAGACTCTTCCTTATGTAAAAGGTCCAGAGAACACAAACCATAACTAAAAGGTGTACTAGTCTCATATTTTGCTAGTGTCTGTGTATTTCTTTACATGGTCAGCTGTAACATCCATAAAATTATACAGGCTTGGGGCCAGCAGGTGATGTGGTGGTTAAGGCACTGGACTCCCACATGGCCAATCGCAGTTTGAGTCTCAGACCTGGTGGCTTGCTTTCTTGCTTTCTCTCTCTCTCTCTCACGTGTGCCTTATAGGAAATAATAGTAATAATAAATAGAATTTAAAATTTTTTGTGTATTAAGTTACATAGTTTTTAAAAATTATTTTATTTTATACATTTAATCAGAAACTATACAGGTCTAAGTTCAGGATGTCATTGGGAACCCCAAGCATGGGGGAAGCTAGGAAAGCTGTGGCAGCTTCCATAACCACAATT
>NW_006203911.1:697597-699050 GCF_000334495.1 Tupaia belangeri chinensis
CGGGGGGTGTTTAACCGACAGAAAAAAAAAAAAAAAAGAACATGGAGAATGGCCTGGGATTGAGAAGGGGCTCTAATAGTCTTTCATTCAACCTGGAGATAAAAACCATCCATGAAATGTCCAGGATAGAAGAAATTCAATAGTGTTCTGTCTGGATTGCTTTCTCAGGTACTGAATACTCCCAAAGGCTGCAATTACAATTTACTGCATTATTTCAAAATAGCTAGAAGAGAGAATTTTGAATGTTCTCAACACAAAGAAATGATAAATGTTTGAGGTGATAGATATGCTAATTACCCTGATTTGATCATTACACAGATCAAAATATCACACCATACTCCATAAATATGTACAATTACAATTCGTCAATTAAATATAATAACAATAAAAAGTGAAAAAAATGAAGGTGATTTGACAGATTAGATAGTTTAAAAATCTTCTGAGTATAAACACCTATTGCTGGATAAAATATTTCATTTTTAAATACATAGTTGAGTATAGAATTAAGAAAGAGAAATCTCCAAAAGTCGGGACCCCAGAGGAGATTGAGAAATGAATGGAAAGCATCTAAGCTTAACCTAAGTCTTGCCTGGCAGGGTGAATGTTTGTCTGAGTAATCCAAAGGCCTGAGTTTTACAGGAGTTTTCACAAGTCTGGGAGATAAATCCATTTACTCACATGAGATCATGAGATGAAATTAAAGTCTCTGCATAAAACTAGGGCTTTCAAAGAGACACACTCTTGTAGCTTCTTGGAGAAATGGCTGAATCCAGGTCTAGGGCAAGGTTAAAAAAAAAAATCAAGTGAGCCTGGAATATTTAGTGGTGCCAGGAAGAGATGAAGTGCTCAAAGACTAGGCAGACATGCAAAATGAAAAGGGAACTGACTGACTCAGATGTGCTCCTATTGGCCCATCTTAGGGCAATGTTAGCATTATTTACAAGGAGGAGAAGACACTATTAAAATGCAGAGGTCTGAAGGATACTACCTTAACTACATGGCCAAATTATTATCGTTGGTGATGGGACAAACTAACATGTGTCTTTAGATGTGATATAATGGGAAAAGACACATAGACTTCAAAGCAGCTATTATAAATACGTCCTAAGAAGCAGAGTCTACCATGTTTATAGAAGTTTTTTTTTTTTTTTTTTTTTTTTTACAATGTCAGTGTTTCATCAAACAGATCTGAGCCTGTGTGGGGAGTGTGATCCCCAAACAGCTCTTGGCTGTCTCTTCCCCAGGTTCTCTCTGTTAATCTGTCTGCTGTTTTGCCTATTATTACCAGTCTCATGTAGCTACCAGCTTTTCTAAATTGTTTTCTATCAAAATCTTCATTGTTTGGGACCAGCAGTTGCATAATGGCTATGTCGCTGGACTCCCATGTAGTCGACTGCGGTTCCCGTCCTGGACCCGGTGGCTTAAAAAACTCACGCCGGGCACGTGTGCATGC
>NW_006203911.1:699068-699455 GCF_000334495.1 Tupaia belangeri chinensis
GATAAGAGAGGAGAAGCGATTGTGGCGTGGCCATCCCCCCTGTTGGGTGATTTCTCGCTTTCTGTCTCCCTGTCTCTTTCTGTCTGTCTGGTGAGTGCGCGTGCCCTATAGCATGGTTTGTTTGTTTGTTTGTTTTTCCAAAGAGCACACATTAAAAACAGAGAGGGTGATATAGAGAACCTCATAACAAGACCTGGTCACACTGCACACATGTGCACACAAACTGACATGAAGCCAATGGGGCTGAGATTCAAACCCTGATTAGCCATATGGGACGTAGCTTCCTCTGTGCATGAACCATTTGTCATATGTGAAAAAGGTTGATTCAGAGGGTAGAATCAAGCTCTCAGAAGGTGGAACCAAAAGTTATGGAAAATTATTCCCAGA
>NW_006203911.1:699791-713732 GCF_000334495.1 Tupaia belangeri chinensis
GTATGGGCTTCCTAATCATATAAGTAGTGATATATGCTTGGTTGGATTTCTCCATAGTGAATGGGAGTATCTACTGTGGTTAGCATATATATTTCACCATCACATATTGGGTATGTGGGAGGACATAATTTGTGTCTTTATTTCTGTAAGTCATCAGATCTAGAGAATCTGTCCACAAGAAACTTCACACGAAGAGGCTCATCCCTGTCTACACCTGATTTAGCTCATGAAACCATCTTCTGATGAGCTCTGGGAGTAAAGAGCACACCTAGAGGCCACAACTACTGAGGTCAGAGAGGACATGCAGGGACAGAGGGCGAGCTGAGACTGTGGCAACTAGCAGTATATATTGGGCAATAGGCCCCTTTCAGCTCTCGTGCAAATGCCTGAATGGTTCATTTAGAGGAAGCAGCAGGAAAGGGGGCAGCCTAGTTTACTAGGCAAGAGAGATGCCTCTAAATGTTTTATTTCTGGTCACTGACTTTGGCTATTTGGCTGTGGTGTTCTACTTCTAAAGCCTACTAAGTTCTACTTCTCAACCTTTGCTGAGTCATTCTTGTTACAAATGACTCGGTGAGGCCTAGGCAGGCATTAGCCTTGTGCCAGGTGACAGGTATTTTTTGAATAGTTGAGACATTAAAGGCTACTGGAGTAATCTGAGTCAGGCATTTGATTAGCATGATTAAACAAACTGGTAAGCTGTAGGTACCCCTTGTGACTTGAAAACCTGTGTGCAGCCCTCTATCCCACTGTGTAGGGTCAGCAAGGCCAGTCAAATGGACTGTATCTGGCTGTCTCATAAGGAAATATTTACTAAGAGGCAGTTGTATAAGACAAATGTTTAGGTCAACCACAGAGAGGTACTGGGAGAAGGCATAGAACTAGAGATTGTGGGCCGGTCAGTGATGTGATGGTTAAGGCAGATGAATCCCAGATGACC
Source organism: Tupaia belangeri chinensis (assembly GCF_000334495.1). Taxonomy (NCBI): domain Eukaryota; kingdom Metazoa; phylum Chordata; class Mammalia; order Scandentia; family Tupaiidae; genus Tupaia; species Tupaia belangeri. The sequence continues at coordinate 700,732 of NW_006203911.1, forward strand.
AACTGTGAGGTTCAAGTTCCAGATTGGTGGTTTGAAAAACATGCCTGGCACATGCGTGTGCATGTACAAAGTCCCAAGAGCAGAATAGAGGACAAGGGATTGTGGTGTGGTCATTCCTCCTGGGGGGTAATTTCTCACTTTTTTATTTCTCTCTCTCATAAGTGTACACGTTTTATTGCTAAAAAAATAAGACAAACAAATAAAAAAAAAACAAACCTATTTACTATGTCCAGGGTGACTGAGCAATGCCTATGATACAAAAAAGTTGAACTTTTACTCAAAATGGATTCAAAGACAACACAAAATTTTAAGAATTCACAACTTAAAAATAGGCTGTTTTTTGGGAGCCTTGGGAAGAGGCGAATGCATTTTTCATTTAATGAATGTGAGCAATTTATGGGGCTGGCAGGTGGTGTGGTGGTTAAGGGTGCTGGACTCTCACACGGCTGATGGCAGTTCGGGGCCCAGACCTGGAGGCTTGCTTTATCATTTTCTCTTTTTCACTCTCTTTCATTCTGTTGCTCTCCAGTCAAATTAAAATAAATAAAGTTAAATTTAAAAAATAATTCTTTAAAAAAAGAGAAAAAAATAAATGAACATTTTATGGTTAGAGGGGAGAAGATGGTAGACTTAAAATGGTTGCAAATTCCTTGTGATCCTTATTGAATCTGGAGTGGCTTTAGTCACCTGCTTGACCAATAGAATGCAATGGATTTTAGGCATGAGATAAGAAGAAACCTTAATTTTCTGCCTGGTATTTCTTGGAATCCACCTACCATGCTATGAGGAAGACAAGGTATCCACATGGAGAGCCACATGTAGAGGAACTGAGTTTCCAACTGACACTTGACATCAGTTTGAAAGTAATGAGAATAATCCATTTTGGAAGTGGATATTTAGTGAGGCTATCCAGGTGATGTATGTAGAGTAGGGACAAACCATCCCCACCTGAATTGCAGATTCATGAGCAAAAGTAAACGATAGCTATTGTTTTCAGCCACTAAGTTATAGAGTGGATTGTTATGCAGAATAAATAACCATAACATTCTTCAACCTTGCAATTCCACACACACACACACACACACACACCCATATATATATATATACATATATACATATATATATATACATATGTTTACCCTTGATAAGCTCCTGCACATGTAGATAAAAGAATGTATATGCATATGAAGATATTTATTGTAGCACTCTATATAAAAGTGGAAAAGCTGGAACAACGTGCTATCCTTCAGTTAGAGAATGGCTAAATAAACTGTAGCTTATTCACACTGTAGTTAAAAAGAATGAGCTAGACCTATCTGTATCAATCTATATAATCTAAAAACTAATGTTAAATGAAAACAGCAATTTGCAAGAAAATACATGCAGTGGATTTCATTTATATGCATTCAAAATATACAAAACAATGCTATGTATTATTTATGAATATACATTTTTACAGTAAATGTACAAAACCAAGCAGCTGATTAATAAACATCACCTTCTGGAAAACAGTTCTCTCTGGGGAGAGGAGAGGGAGGGAGAAGGGAACAGAAGTGGGGCTTTACCTGTAATAGTAATATTTTCTCTCTTTTGTTTTTCATTCTTTTTTTAGAGCTCCATAATACAAAGTGTTTGCATCTGTTTTATCTTTGTCATAGGCACAGAGGTGCCTGGATATTATTTTCCATAATTTGTGTGTTGGAATTATTCATATTTCACAATTTTTAATAAAAAAAGAAGAGGGATGTCTTCCATTTTCACTCATTAATCACTGCAATATACTAACCCCATTTTTTGGTGTGCTTAACAATAAAGATTTAAAAATCAACTTAACTACAGAATTTTATACATACAATAAAATGCATCCTTTTAAATTATACAATTTGATGACTTTTGACAAATAAATATGCCCATGACCCCATCGCTGTAATCAAGATATAGAATGTACCATCACTCTGAAACCTCTTTCATGCACCTTTGTGGTCACTCCCGTCACCCCTAGCCCAAAGCAACCATGTGTCTCCTTTATATATCTTTAGATAAGATTTTTTTTTTTACATTTTTTAAATTTCATTTTCTCTTTTACATTCAATCACGTTATTTAGCTTACAAACTGAATATTTCAACGTGTGAACATTCCTCCCTAGTCCAGTTTTGATAAGGGATTGAAAACCAGAATACACAAGGAACGCAAGCAGCAGTTCTTCAGATAAGTTTTACCTTTACAGAGATTGAGAGGCCAGCACATGGCATAGAAGTTACGTTGCTGGACTCCCTCATGACTGACCATGGTTCAAGTCCAAGACCTGGTGGCATGAAAATCACATGGGGTGCATGTACGTGCGTGCCCAAGATCCCAGGAAGAGAATGGAGGAGAAGGGATTGCAGCATAGGCATTCCCCCGGGCGTGATTTCTCATTTTCTCTCTTACTGTCTCTCTCTCTCTTCAGCAAGCACATACACCTTAAGGCAAAAATCTCTAAAATAAAAAGAGAATGATATAAATGAAATAACACACTAGGCTTGCTTTTGTGTCTGGTTTCTTTTGTTCAGCATAAGTCTTCTGAGTGTCATACATGTTAAAAAGTGAATACATAGTGTGTCTGTAAGTCTTGTCGCCAGTGTTTTGTTGTATAGATACACCTGCTATTGGACATTTAAGTTATTCATCTGCTATTGGACATTTAAGTTATTTCCTGTTTTGGGCTATTATGAATAAAACTACTATGAACATTTAGATGCAAGTCTTTTTGTGGACATAAGCATTTTGAGAACCTCCAACTAAATTGGGGCTCCCATACCAGAGCAGCTAGCAACCCCATTCTAATGGGAAATGAAGGGGAGTGGGATGTGGGTGTGTACAGTGTGCTTTTCATGGGATACTTCTTTTTCTTGGTAGGTGGCCTGAAGTGCAATTCTTTGACCTGTGACCAGGTGTTGTTCACATGGGAAACTTGCTTAAACTGGCAGATGCTGTTGTGGCGCTTGTCTGAACCATGCCCAGTGTGTGCTAGCCTGACCATCTCGTGCTGGGAGCCCAGCCTTCCGTTCTCCTCAGTATTCCGGGGACAACCTGGCCTGGAGTGATCTCTAGTTCTTCAGATGGAAGCACGAATTCCATATATCAGCGCAATAGGAAATAAGTTCAAAAAAAATTTTGTTTTGTTTTGTTTTGTTTTTACTCACAGATCCTGGACAAAGAGAGTGTAATGAGTTAGAAGGCTAATCCTCCATGCCCAGGTTACTTGATGCAGGAATGAAGGAAGAGGCGGTGGAGGGAAAGGGAGGGGGAGAGTGGGGGGTGGTGGGAGAGAGAGAGAGAGAGAGAGAGAGAGAGAGAGAGAGAGAATAGGGTAACTAGCAGTACATATAAAGGAACAAGGAATGGGTCACTTTTTTTTTTAAGGTTTTTGTCACAAGGTGTGTGTGCTTGCCAGAGATAGAAAGAGAGACAGTGAAAGGGAAAGTGAGAAATTACCCTCCGGGGGGATGGCCATAAGTAGTCCCTTCTCCTTCACTCTCCTCCTCAGGAGTGGGTCACTTTAAGTTCACGGACAAATGCTTGAATGGTTTCACTAAGGGAAGTGGTGGGAAAGTGTAGAGCCCAGTCTGATAGGTGGAAGAGATGCCTCTAAGATGGTCACCAGCTTGAGCCATTTGGGTGTGGTGTAGAACTGGAACTGTGTCAAAGGTGACAGAGCCCTGCTTCTGATACAACAAAATTAAGTCAGCGTAAAATGATAAGAATTCATTACAATTGGTTTGCACTTCTGTTGGGTCAATAGCCAAGAGTGAAATTTCTGAGATACATGGTAAGTGTAATTTCAACTTATCAGATGTCACCAAACTGTTTTCTAAAGTGCTGGTACCATTTTACGTTCCCACCAACAATGTATGAGAGTTCCAGTTGATCCAGATGCTCACCAACACTTGGTATTAAGTCTTTTTAATTTTAGTCACTTAAGTGGGTAAGCGATGGTATCTCATTGTGTGATTTAATTTGCACTTTGACTAATGATAATAAGCATCTTTTCACATGACTATTGGTTATTCCAATGTTATTTGCAAAACCTTTGTTTAAAACTATTGTCCACTTAAATAAATTAGATAGATTACTTTGTATTTTGGAGTTATAAGAGTTCTTTTTATAGTCTGACTAGAAGTCCTGTGTCAGGTGTTTGGATTGCACATATAATTTCTTTTAAAAAGTTTCTTTCTTTCTTCCAAGAGAGAGAGTGAAATGGGCACTCTCCAACAGGATCATCACGCTGCAATCCACCCTCAGGCTCAGCCAGCCAGGATCACAGACATGGATATGCATGTACAAGGGGCCTGGTGCCTACAGGAAAACCTCAGGATGCAAACCCAGGACCTTGTCATGTAGCTTCAGCATTGTGGAGTGTTGTATTACTGCTGCACCACCATGGCTGACTCATTTGAGTTAATTTGTGTATGTGGCATGAGGTAAGGATGGAGGTTCATTTTATATCATATGAAGACAGCTTATTGTTTCAGCCTTTGATTGAACTGTGCTTGGGGTCTGCTCTACTTTTGGACTTCCTGCCTATATGTGAAAACATGAATGAATGTCATTAATTTCAGCCCAAAACAGTCTGCATAGATCAATTCCTACAACCACCTTCCTGTTTCCCCTAACATTTCTATTCAGAACAGCAGGAGCAGACATAGGAGAAATTATTCAAGTGTGCAAGGCTTTTTAACTACACACACACTTGCACGCATTGGAAGAGAGAAGGAAAGGGAGAGGGAGAGAATTTTCTCACTCCTGTTTAAACAGGAGCGATGACATATAGTATCGTTGTTACACAGGAACCAGTGATAGAATTCATTGCAATCCAAATTATCTAAGTTTTTGTGCTTCTTTTAGCTCTGGCAGATTTTACCCTGCTAACTTCAGTCCTTTTCCCAGATCTGTAATCTATGCCTTCGTTGTCTCCTGCTGGGTGGTGTACCATAACTGTCTTCCTAACTGTTTCTCCCTTAAATCCATCTTCTTGGCTACCACTTTTTTTGCAATGTTGCTTTCCCTAGGTTGTTCTGGAACCTAGACCTTCACAAGGTCCTCTTTTTTAGCCCCATCAGGTCCAGGCTCTTCTTTTTGGCTCTCCATGCCCCACCTCTTTTACATAACTTTCTTCTCAACAGGCTGGTGTGCTCACTGCCCCTGTATTCATTCCTGCCACTGTATTTCTTGTAGTTGTAGTTCTCCTGGTTTTTCTCATCTGCCATCTCCTCTTCAAAGCCTTCAGGGAGGTCGCTAGCATGGCCATTCTCCTTTTATCATGAATTCCTATCACATGCTCCAGTCAGTCTATTGTATTGTACTGAATTTATTATTTACATTAAATCATTGTACATCTTTACAGCATGCAACATGGTTTTTCCCAGCATGCATGCAGTACACATCAATCAAGTCAAAGGTGTTACCAGATACATCATCATCATAGTTTTAAAATATTCTCACAATTATTGAATGTGTCTGTCTTGTCTCCCTAACTTTAATAGTGGCTGAGAGTGTAAGGCCAGTATCTCAGTTGTGTTATTACCTGCAATGCTTGCACATACATGCTTCTCTGGCTCATTTTAGTATTTTCCTTTTTAACCCACTGATTAGAGTGAAAGTGAATTTGAAGTAGAAAAGATGCTTTCTACTTTCAGAATTGCCTTTCCATTTCGCCTGTTGGCATTGGTCCTTTTGTTCTCCTGGAAAGATGAAGGACTTCTGTGGAGGGACCACAATGGCATCCCTGCCCCCAACCTCTAGGTTTATCCACAGGCCTGGAGGTGGCTAGGAAACCAGTATGCTCCAATTCCAGATCAGCAGTGAACGGGGAGGTAAGAGACAGGTGAAGAGTGAGTATTCTCTCTCTCAGACATCAGGAAAAGGCTACCTGTTGCCCCCCCCTTTTTTTTTGAGAGGTTTTCGCTATAGGGCGTGTGTGTTCATCAGACAGACAGAGAGAGACAGAGAGACAGAAAGTGAGAAATCACCTCCCAGGGGGGATGGTCACCCCGAAATCCCTTCTCCTTCATTCTCCTCTCGGGATCTTGGGCACGTACGCACATGCACTCGGCGTGAGTTTTAAGCCACCGGGTCCGGGACACGAACTACGGTCGACTATGTGGGATGTGGGAGCCCAGCAACATAGCCATTATGCTAACTGCTGGTCCTGCCCCTTTTATGATCCGTGGTTGTCCTGGCAAAGACAAAGCTTACTGTTTTCTAAAGAGCTGCAGTGGCTGCTGTTTCCTAGCTTTAACAAAGTGAAGGAGGTGAGAGGGAGGGAACCAAGGACAAAAATAGAGAAGGAAGACTTTTAAGGGATAGAGACATGGAGGATTGTCTGTTGATGATAACAGGTATGATAATACCTTTAACTGGACAGTGTGCAGTGCATTCATGCTGGGAAAATGTATTTTACAAGCTGTGGTGATATACAGTGATTGAATGTATAAAAATAAATTTTAAAAGAGTGAAGGGAAAAACTTAATTGGTACATGTTTTTTTAAAAATGATAATTCTTGGGACCAGCAGATGGCATAATGGTCACATTGCTGGACTCCCACATAGTCGACAGTAGTTCTAATCCTGGACCTGGCAGCTTAAAACTCACAGCAGGCACATACGAATGTGTGCCCAAGATCCTGAGAGGAGAATGGAGGAGAAGGGATTGTGGAGTGGCCATCCTCCCTGAGGGGTGATTTTTCACTTTCGGTCTTTCTGTCTAGCAAGCACATGTATCTACACTATACCAAAAATCTCTTTCTAAAACAAAACAAAATAAAACAAAACACCCAGTTCTCAAAATACATATAGGCCTGGCCTTGGTGGCACAGGTGGCAGTGTGCTGAACTGTCATGCTCGAAGCCACATGGCTGACCATGGGTTCAGATTCCTGGTTAACCTAGAACATGTTGGGTGTGTGCACAGGCAGCAAAGATCCTGACAAGCTGGAGGGCTAGGGAAAGGGGATCTTGGTGTAAGGAAACCCTGCCAAGGGTGCATGTCTTTCTCCACCCTTCCCATTATCTCTGTCTTGTGTGTACATACACACATTCTCTGTCATAAATTAAATAAACTTAAAAATGTATTTTCAAGGGACCAACAGTTGGCATAATAGCTATGTCACTGGACTCCCATGTAGTAGACCGTGGTTTGAGTCCTAAACCTGGCGGCTTAAACTCATTCTGGGTGCATGTATGTACGTTCCCAAGATCCCGAGAGGAGAATGGAGGAGAAGGGATTGCGGCTTGGCCATTCCCCTGGGGGGTGATTTCTCGCTTTTTGTCTCTCTGTCTCTCTCTGTCTTTCTGGTGAGTGCACGTGCCCTATAGCTAAAATCCCTCAAAAAAAAAAGTATTTTTAAAAAAGTGCATATAGGAAATACATAAGGAGAAAAATATTCAAGGAAAGGCACTGCTGCTTCCCTTTATCATTTCCATTGTCAATGAAAGAGGCTCTCACTGCACTCTTAATCCCAGTTGGACAACTGATTAAGGTTAGCACACTCGAGTTGGCCTGTAGCCAACCAAGGTGTGGTTAAGGGAACCAGATACCACATGGCTGACAGCATGGTTCCAATCCTGGCCCTAGCAGTTTGAAAAACATGCCTGATCTGTGTGTGCATGCCTGAAATCCTGACAGGTGGAGAAATGAGAAGGGATCGTAGTGTGACCATGGGCCATTGGGGGATGCTTTTTTCTTCTCCTTCTCTCTCTCTTTCTGGCCAGCACACATACTTTCTGGCAAAAACAAAACAAAACAAAACAAAACAAAACACAACACATTCCATTGGCTCCCAGTACCTTCCTATGGTGCTCTGAAGAGAGTGGTGTTTAGTTTTACACACTTGGGCCCACACACATACACATATAATCTTCCAGGCCCTGCCTTTCCCTGTCCTTGTTCATAAAATCTCCAGTCTAATGCTATCAGTGGTTTAATCTCCCCTGTCCATCTCACAGAAGAACTGACCCTTGGGCTCCAGCTTTGCTGGTGAGGAATTTTAGCTGTTTGATAGCATTACACGTGTGCCTGGGAGACCATGAATTCAGTTTTTATATAATGTGGAGTCTCGCCCTGTGAAGGAAAAAAAAAAGTTGTAAATACAATACTTTGAAATGAAAGTAGTGATTAGTATTTGACTGTCATCCACTTTGTTTTGCTCTGTAGATTACTTCAGCTAGAATTTCTGGTGCTGCAGAAAACCAGTTGAGAAAATAAAAATCATTTATGAGCAATTTCAGGTCTTCTAACCCTTTTGTAATCTTGTGCTTTAATTTGCTTTTCATTAGAACATGCTCAAGTGTAGTGAAAAGAAAGAGCACAGAACTGGGAGTGGGAGACTGAGAATGTTCCAGTTCTGTCTTTCCCTTGCTGTGTGTCCACCGGCAGGAAATTTTCTTTCTCTGTGCCTCAGTTTCCTCAGCTGTAACAAGAGGGGCTTGGACTGGATGGCGCTGAACTATCCCTCTAGCTTTGAAGTTCGCCATTGCAATCAAAGGTGCCATTCTGATAATTTTTTTCTTTTTACCACAAAAGAAAAAAAAAAAACGGAATTTGTAAATCTGGCTGGGGTATTTCCCCTCCTTTTTCTTTTCTCTCAATAAGCCTCAGAAGTAGGATTTCAAAATTAGAATTTCCTACAGGCTTCTGTCATAATGATAGAACCATTACAGGAGTACTATTAGAGTTAATATTCTTATCTGTAGATACCTAGAAAAGCAAATAATGTTTGAAGATCTTTTTGCTATTTTTCTCTGAGTTTTTTATCCAGAGGTGTTTATGTAACTAATGTATCTTAGTGGTAAGAAAAGTGGAAATGTAATGAGTGAAGGAAAATAAAGCCCCCTCCTTTCATCATTGTCCCAGTCTGTCTTTGTGGTTGTTTCTCCACTCGGCCTCCTGTATTTTACTGGTTGAGGAGAGGAGTGCATAACCATTTGCTCATATGATGCTAATAGGGCTGCTAATAGTGTTCCTGTAGCCTGTCAGGGCTGTCACTGTTCATTTTTTTCTTTTAACATATTTGTGAGTTCCATCAGGTTTAACAGTTGAAAATCAAGCTCATTAAGAAGCTCCCTTAGTATTTCAGAGTGGGCTAATTTTCTAAAGCCAGACTTGGGCACAGAATCTGGTGAAAGGAAATCTAGATATGGATGAAATAAGAATCAGGGATTTTATTTTCAGAACTTGGTGAGGAAAAAGGGAGTTGGACAGTAAGTAGGAGGCCCTAAAAGATGAACTGTGCATTTAATTTGGCAAACATACCCGATGACCTCATTTACTCCTTCAAAGTCCACATAGCTCCCTAATATATGGGCATGTACATGAAAGCAGATCAATAATTGTGTGAGGCTTCTTTTATTCTTTTGCTACCCCTACTCCCTTTGTGATTTCACCCAATATTTTGTCTTTAAATATCACCTATGTGGTAACAGCCCCCAAACCTTAATCTCAAGCGTGGACCTCTCCTCTGAACACCAGTTACATGTCTAACTGCATACCTCACATCTGCACTTGGATTTGTAATAGATGTCTCAAACTTAATAGGTAAAAAACTGAATCCTCTGTCAAATCTGTTCATCTTGTAGTTGTCTCTACCTCCTGTAATGGCTCTCTGTCCTAGTTACTCAGATCGAAAACCTTGAAGTCATCCTTGATGCCTTTCTCTTAGACCTCACGTCCAATCCATCAGGAAATCTTGTTGGCTCCACCCTCAAAATATACCCTGCATCTAATAACTTTTGGCCTCTATTGCTATTGCTGAGCTACTATCATCTATCTTTTGGATTATTACTCTAGTTTCTTCACTGGTGTTCTTGTTTCTTCTGCCTCCCAATTCCCATGAAAGTATATTCTCAATGCAGCTTTCAGAGTTATTATTTTTTGAAGCTTATTTATTTATTCAATGAATGAGAGAGAGAGAGAGAAGAGATACAGCACTCCCAGCAGGGTCCAGATATCACAATCCACCCTTCGCCTCAGCCAGCCCAGATCATGGGCACATGCATGTCTGGTGCAGTTCTTTTTTGTTGTTGTTAGATGCTGCATGTGCTCACTACAGAGAGAGAGAGAAATAATGAGAGAGAGAGAGAGAGAGAGAGAGAGAGAATGAGAGAGAGAGAGAGAAGTACCATAGTAGGGAATGGTCACACTACAATCCCTTCTCTTCCACCTCTCCTTTCAGGATTTTGGGCATGCATGCACACACACCCAGTATGTTTCTCAAGCCACTAGATCTGGGAATAAAACCACGTGGTCGGCCATATGGGATCCAGCTACTTTAATCACCAGGCCATGGAGCTGGAACAAGTTATTCTTTGAATTGGTAGATCAGATCATGTTACTTCTCTGCTCAAAACCTCTCAATTCTCCTCATTTCATTTTCTGTATAAGCCAAAGTTCTTCAGGATATATAGGGCCTGACATGATCTGCCTCTTCCCTTATAGATAACTCTCTGACCTCATCTAACAATGTCCCCCCTACTTACTCTGCTCCAGTGACTCTGGCCTCCTTTATTAGTTCTCAAATGCACCAGTCATTGTCCTGTCTTATAGCCTTTGTATTTTCTATTCCCTCTGCAGAAACATTCTTCCCCTGTCAACATGGCTCACTCTCTCATCTTCTTTGGTCTACTCCCTATTTCAGTTTTTACATAGCACTTACCACAGTCTAATATTTCACACACACACACACACACACACACACACACACACACACACAGACTCACTCATTGCTCTGGATTGAATAAATGCCCCCCATTCACATGTTAGAACCTAAGAGCCAGTGTAATGGTATTATGAGGTGAAGCCTTTAGGAAATCATAGGGGGCTCCACCTTCATGAATGGATTACAACTCTTATAAAAAGGATTGAATGACTAGGCCATATTGCATTTCCATTTTCTTCCTCTGGAGGAAGAAGCTACAAAGCGCTGTCATGGAAGCAGAGACCAGGCCTGCATCACACCAAAACTTCCAGTGCCTTAATTATGGACTTCTGACCTCTGAAACTGTGAGAAATAAGATTCTTTTCTTTATAAATTATCAGGCTTGGGGCTGACAGATGGCATGGTAGTTAAAGGCTTTAGATTCCCACATGGCCGACTTTGGTTTGAGTCCCGGACCTGGCGGCTTGCTTTCTACTTTCTCTCTCTCTCTCACTCTGTCCCTCTTTGGTCAAATGGAAATAAATGAATGAATAAATAAATAAAGCTAAATAAAATAATTCTTAGAAATAATGAACCACACACACACACACACGTGCTAATTTATTGTTTTTCTCCCTCCACTAGAATGCTAAATCCATAAGAAAAGTAGAAGTATAGAGAAGAGAAGAGTATGGAGAAAGATAGCAAGAGAACAAATAGAGAGACATGACATTAGTAGATTCAGATAGGTTTTATTACCTGTTGTTGATGACGTGTATAGGATTCTCAACTGTACAGGTCTGAGAAGTATGTCATGTTAGTTAAAGTCTTTTTACAAGCAAAATGATAAATAGTCATTGAATGTTTAAAAAATAATTGGAATAATAATAATAATAATGATAATCTGGAAAAAATGAAAAGCTATTGGATGATGATGGGGATTTTGATGTCTTTGTATTGATTGACATCAATGGTATTCCTTCTGGAAAAAGAAATGTAATATACTGTAAAGTTATATGTGATTCAATGTAATATAAACAAGATTATGATAATAATAAAAATTAAAAAAAGAAAAGTAGAATTTTAGAAGTGATTTTTATCTATTTTGTTTATTATTGTATTCCCATTGGCCAGATCCAAGGTAGGTACATAGAAGGTGTTAATTTGTGGAATGAAAAGATGAATGAAGGCATTATCAAAGTCTGAGTGACCAGTGTTTGGGAGCTAGGCCTTAATGAGACAATACAAAGAAGGAAGGTCACCAGGACTTTTCATAATGTAGGATAAGGAGCCACCCAACCTAGAGGCTATATGTTTCCTAATACAGTGTAGTCCCCTTTTTTCTGGAATTTTGCTCTCCATGGTCTCAGTTATCTGTAGTAAACTGTGGTCTGAAAATGGGAGCGTACTGTTAAAGTAAAATAAGATATTTTGAGAGCAAGAAAAAGAGACCACATTCCCACAACTTTTACTATAGTTTGTTGTTATAATTGCTCCATTTTATTAATAGTTATTATTGTTAATCTCTGTTATGGTTTCAATGTGTCCCCTAAAATTCATGTGTTAAAAATTAGTTGCAATTATAATGGTATCAAGAGAGTGGAAACAATTCAAGTATGGAATTAAGAGGTAAGGCCTACAGGAGGTAATTAGGATTATATAACATCATCAAGGTGGGACCCCCATGACTAGATACTGGTGGTTTTATACAAAGATACAAGCTCTTTATACAAGTTCTTGCCCTTTTATGTGATACCCTGCACCACCTCAGTACTCTGCAGAGAGTTCCCACTAATAAGAAGGCCCTCACCTGTTGAAGCTCCTCGATCTTGGACCTACAGAATCAAGAGCTAAATATGCTTTTATTCTTTACAAATTACTCAGCCTGCGGTATTCAATTATAAGCATCAGAAGAAAATAGATTAAAACAATCTCTTACTGTGTCTAATCTATAAAAGAAACTCTATTATATGTATATGTACATAGACAAAAAATGGGATAGACAGAGTTTGGTACTATCTACAATTTCAGGCATCTACTAGGTGTCTTAGAAAAAAATCCCTCATGGATAAAAGAGGACTACTGTATCTGCTTAGATCAAATCATGGAATTGCAAAAATAATGTTTCGTTAGTCAACTTGCAATAAATATAAAAATATATGTAACAATGGAGGTACTTGAAGTATAAGCACTCAGTGTCAATTTGGTCAACTGTCTTTCTACTAAGAAGGTATGAAGTGATGGATAATTTTTTTAAAGGTTTTGCCATCGGGACTGTGTGCTACCAGAGACAATGAGAGAGAAAGTGAGAAATCACTCCCCCCCCCC
>NW_006203911.1:713757-718838 GCF_000334495.1 Tupaia belangeri chinensis
AAAATGAAAAGCTATTGGATGATGATGGGGATTTTGATGTCTTTGTATTGATTGACATCAATGGTATTCCTTCTGGAAAAAGAAATGTAATATACTGTAAAGTTATATGTGATTCAATGTAATATAAACAAGATTATGATAATAATAAAAATTTAAAAAAGAAAAGTAGAATTTTAGAAGTGATTTTTATCTATTTTGTTTATTATTGTATTCCCATTGGCCAGATCCATGGTAGGTACATAGAAGGTGTTAATTTGTGGAATGAAAAGATGAATGAAGGCATTATCAAAGTCTGAGTGACCAGTGTTTGGGAGCTAGGCCTTAATGAGACAATACAAAGAAGGAAGGTCACCAGGACTTTTCATAATGTAGGATAAGGAGCCACCCAACCTAGAGGCTATATGTTTCCTAATACAGTGTAGTCCCCTTTTTTCTGGAATTTTGCTCTCCATGGTCTCAGTTATCTGTAGTAAACTGTGGTCTGAAAATGGGAGCGTACTGTTAAAGTAAAATAAGATATTTTGAGAGCAAGAAAAAGAGACCACATTCCCACAACTTTTACTATAGTTTGTTGTTATAATTGCTCCATTTTATTAATAGTTATTATTGTTAATCTCTGTTATGGTTTCAATGTGTCCCCTAAAATTCATGTGTTAAAAATTAGTTGCAATTATAATGGTATCAAGAGAGTGGAAACAATTCAAGTATGGAATTAAGAGGTAAGGCCTACAGGAGGTAATTAGGATTATATAACATCATCAAGGTGGGACCCCCATGACTAAATACTGGTGGTTTTATACAAAGATACAAGCTCTTTATACAAGTTCTTGCCCTTTTATGTGATACCCTGCACCACCTCAGTACTCTGCAGAGAGTTCCCACTAATAAGAAGGCCCTCACCTGTTGAAGCTCCTCGATCTTGGACCTACAGAATCAAGAGCTAAATATGCTTTTATTCTTTACAAATTACTCAGCCTGCGGTATTCAATTATAAGCATCAGAAGAAAATAGATTAAAACAATCTCTTACTGTGTCTAATCTATAAAAGAAACTCTATTATATGTATATGTACATAGACAAAAAATGGGATAGACAGAGTTTGGTACTATCTACAATTTCAGGCATCTACTAGGTGTCTTAGAAAAAAATCCCTCATGGATAAAAGAGGACTACTGTATCTGCTTAGATCAAATCATGGAATTGCAAAAATAATGTTTCGTTAGTCAACTTGCAATAAATATAAAAATATATGTAACAATGGAGGTACTTGAAGTATAAGCACTCAGTGTCAATTTGGTCAACTGTCTTTCTACTAAGAAGGTATGAAGTGATGGATAATTTTTTTAAAGGTTTTGCCATCGGGACTGTGTGCTACCAGAGACAATGAGAGAGAAAGTGAGAAATCACTCCCCCCCCCGGGAATATGGGCATACTGCAATCCCTTCTCCTCTATTCTCCTCTTGGGATTTTTTGGACATGTCCACGATACGTGCCCTGTGTGATTTTCAAGCCACCATGTTGAGGACCTGGACCACTGTCAGCCATGTGGGTGTCCAGCATCATCTTATCCACAATGCCACCTGCTGGCCCTATGATGGTGACTTTTTTTATTTTTTAATTTTTAATTAATTTTTTTTTTTTGCTATAGGGTGCATGCGCTCACCAGACAGAGAGAGACAGAGAGACAGAAAGGGAGAAATCACCCCCCAGGGGGTATGGCCACACTGCAATCCCTTCTCCTCTATTCTCCTCTTGGGATCTTGGGCATGCACGCACACATGTCCAGCGTGAGTTTAAGCCACTGGGTCTGGGACTCGAACCGCGGTCAACTACGTGGGAGTCCAGTGACATAGCCATTACGCTAACTGCTGGTCCTGTGGCTTTTATGTGTCAACTTGATGGGTCACATAATACTCAGATATTTGGTTAAACACTTTAAAAAATTATCAGAGGCCATATATGCTTACATGTGTGTGAGAGTGCAAGAAAGCATGTGGAGCATGGCCATGCTGCAATCCCTTTTCCTCCATTTCTCCATCCTGTAAGGATTCTGGGCATGCATGCACACACACACACACACACACACACCCCTAGTATGTTTTCCAAATTGGGATATAAACTGTGGTTGGCCATGTGAGATCTGACTCTCTTACGTACATCACCTAACTGTTGTGCTGTGTGACTAGCTGTAGTTAAATACTTTCTGGGTGTGTCTGTGTGGTGTTTATGACTGATATTAGTATTTAAATTGGTGGACTGAATAAAGGAAAGTACTCTCTCCAAATGTGATTGAGCATTATCTAATCTGTTGAGGACTTGAGTAGAACAAAAAGGTGAAGGAACAGAGAATTATCTCTCTCTCTCTGTGGAACTGGATTATCTCTGTCTCTCTTCCTGACTGCTTAAGATGAGATGTTTGTCCTCCTTTGCCTTCAGAGAGGGCACCATCCATTTTCTTAGTTTTTAGGCCTTCAGATTTGGACTAGAATAATAACACTGGCCGTCCTCGGTTTCCAATTTACCAACTACAGATTATGGTCAAATTCTCTAATCATGTGAACCTATTTATTATAATCTCTCTCTGTCTTTCTCTACACACACACACACACACACACACACACACACACACACCTTATTGGTTCTATTTCTCTGGAGGACCCTAATACATGTTATATTTATTCTTATAATAGCTGTGTAATCTCTCATTGTCCCTAGTCTTTCCAATATTCTTTTATAACCAAAGAAAGTTATATCCTTTGTTAGGCCTCACTCCTCCACATACACCTCATCTGACATTCACACCCATCTCTTGTGTTTGTATAACCGTTAGTCAATCAGTTTCAGTCATAGAATGCAGACATACGGTATATGTTAAGTGGGGACATACAATGTCTCTCTTTCATAGCCTAGCTTGCCTCACTCAGCAGTACATCTTCCATATTCTTCCACTTTCTGTCAAAACCCAGGGTTCTGTTGGTTTTTATGGCTGAGTAGTATTCCATAGAGTATATGTGCCACAGTTTTTCAATCCATTCCTCCATACGGGGGCATTTGGGTTGGTTTCATGACTTAGCAATTGTGAATAGTGTCACAATAAACATCGATGTGCAAATACTTTTCCAATGAAGGATTCTTCTGTCCTTTGGGTAGATACTGAGGAGTGGGATCCCTGGACCATGTGGCATATCTATCTGTAGATTTTGGAGGAATCTCCAAATTATTCTCCACAGTGGTTGAACATTTGGAGAAGGGATACAGAGGTAGAGCATTGACAAGTTGGGGAGGTGTGGTGTTATCTGTTGAAGATATTTTGATCAACAGGTCTGGGGAGAAATGTGCACATATCGAAATGGTCTCATTGTAAGCCAAACAATATGACTGAAAGTATATACAAAAAAAAATAATGTAAAAAAAAAGAATAAGATAGTGGGGAATTGGAGGGGGTGAAGAGAAGAGGATAGAGAAAGATAGCAAGAGAACAAATAGAGAGGCAGGATGTCAGTAGGAAACAGATATGGCTTATTTCCTGTTGATGATGACATGTATAATATTCTCAACTGGATTGGTCTGAGAAGTATTTCATGATAGGTAAAGTCTTTTTACAAGCAAAATGAGAAATAGTGATTGACTGTTTTAAAAAATAAAATAATAATTAGAATACTAATAATAATGATTGGGAAAAACATTGAAAAGATATTGAATGATGAAGTGGGGAGATTAATGTCTCTGTATTGACTGACATGCATGGCATTCCCTTTTGAAAAAGCAATGTAATACACTGTAAAGTTATACACAATCCAATGTAATATAAAGAAGATTATGATGATTAAAAAAAAAAAACAACCAAAGAAAGTTATGGAAGAAATGACCAAGTGTGCAGGTCTGCAACTCTTGGTAGTTTTTTTTTTATTATACATTTTCATTCCTGTTTACCTGAGGATAATGACACTGCAAACAGTTTAAATTTATATTGTTTTATATTTCTCCTTTCTTTCAGCTCCGCTGCACTTTATATTGGTAATCACCTTCTCATTTTTGAAACATTCCCTTACCCTTTCCTTTTAGGACACTAAGTTATACTGGATGTGTAACTTGAGTTATACTTCTGGGACCATTTCTCCATTAACTTTTTTGTAGAATGTCTCTTAAATCTTTTTCCAGTCCTATTTTTATCTCTCTGTTCCAAACCCTGATCATCTTATGTCTGGCAAATTTTAATAGCCTTCTGCTATTGACTCCCTGGCTTCCTGCTGCTTTTTCCCTGTGATGCATCTTGGCAAGGTCTGCATCCATTTGGGCTGCTATAGCAAAATACCATAGTCTGCATGGCTTATAAACAAAGTGAAATTTATTTCTCACAGTTCTGGAGGCTGGGAAGTCCAAGGTTGAGGTGCTGCCAGAATTTGGTGTCTGGTGAGGATTCAATTTCTGACATGTAGATGGCACCTTCTAACTGTGTCTTTACATTAGGAAGATTCAAGTCAGCTCCTTAGGGCCATTCCTCATAAATAGTGCTTTCTAGCTATAGCTTCATATGGTAAATGGGGATAGCTAGCTCTCTGTTTTTTATTTTTAATTATTTTTTTTGGGAGAGGTTTTTTGCTATAGGGTGTGTGCACTCACCAGACAGACAGAGAGAGACAGAGAGACAGAAAGCGAGAAATCACCCCCCAGCGTGGATGGCCACACAGCAATCCCTTCCCTCCATTCTCTTCTTGGGATTTTGGGCACACATGCACACATGCCGGGCGTGAGTTTAAGCCACCGGGTCCAGGAGTCGAACCGTGGTCGACTGCATGGGAGTCCAGCGACATAGCCATTATGCTAACTGCTGGTCCCTCTGTCTTCTTTCTTTCTTCTTCTTCTTTTTTTTTTTTTTTTTTTACAAGGGCACTAATCCCAATCAGGAGGGCTCTGCCCTCATGATATAGTCACCTCTTAAAGATCCCACCTTCTTCTATTACCATCCTGTTTGGGGTTATGTTTTCAACATATGAATTTTGAGGCAACATGATTATTTGTACCATAGCAATGAGACTATGGTTTTAGAATGTGCGGGCTTCCCGCCAAGCCGGCGGCGG
>NW_006203911.1:720163-741006 GCF_000334495.1 Tupaia belangeri chinensis
ACATGCTTGATTAAGACACTATGCAGTTTATCCTAGATGGGAAACTACACTTGGTGTGTTGTGATGATACTCAGGGAATGAGTGTTAGGCAATATAATTTAATAAAAAAAAAATAATAAGCAAAAAAGAAAAAAAAATGCACATTTGATGACTGAAGATAGTTTTATGGACACAACTGGGGTCTACTTTATAGTATGTTCATTCTACTCCCTGGGGTTTATGCCTAGGATCAGATTTGGATACATGTGTAAGGATATGTCAGCTGTGCTCGCTAGTGGGTATACTTTGACTAATTCAGTTCCTTGGTAATATACTTAGACCAATTGAGTTCATTGGTAGAACAATTGAATGGGGGGGGGCGGAAGGCATTGAGGGCAATCATGAATGTTAGGGACAATGGAGGAGGAAGATGGGGACATGGCAGAGGATGGGGATGGGAATCTAGGATGGCAAAACAAAAGGCAAGGTATGCAGGACACGGGAATTGGGAAATCATCTGCCGAGAACATGTATGTTGATGTGCTTGATTGAGCCAATGCACAGTGTATTTTGGATGGAAAATTCATATGTGTGTTGTGATGAGAAAAAAAAATTTATAATAATAAAAAAAAAAGAAAAAAAAAGAATGTGGGGGCTTAAGCAAGCAGCAGAGACTAAAGAGAGAGTGTAAAGAAAGGAGGAAAGAACATTCACCAGCCTTCAGACTCAACTAGTCTAGAGATGACTGCCAGTCTTTGAGTGGGCACTCCTTGAAATGCTCTGGGTATGGGTAGAGGTGGGAATATATTGATAGTACCCAGATTGTGACTTACCAAAGGCTGGGACCAGAGAAAGCAAGTGCACCAGTGGGTAGGCTTCCTGGAGATCCCCTATAATTAGTAGATTCATAGCTCCTTACACCTGGGCAACAATTGTTTATCAAGGATCTGGACCAGAGAGAATCCATTGTTCTGTAGAATCTCCATGGAGAATTCTCTTACTTTCCCTGCGCTGACCTTTTTTTGATTGTGGTACTAGAAGGATAACAAGATAGGAGGGCGTGGAAATGATTAGCTTTGCTTGACTGGCACTTCCCTTCTCAATCTCTTTCCTCCCTCGCCCCTGTCCAGCCACCTTGGTTTTTCCTAGGCACTGCTCTGAACCCTAGTTCAGTTATATGGTTACCACTGGAGTGTCCATTTTCTTACATGACACCAGCCCCGTAGTCACCTGGTCTGGGCACTTGAATCAAGATGGTCACTGAATTACTTCTTCGGAGTTTCTGCATGTGAGATGAGAGAACAGTTTATCCCCCTCTGGGTTGCTGGCTTTGTTAAAATGTGAAGCTCTGGAGTTACTGGTGACAATAGTGGGAGGAAATAATGAAATCATGATGTAGATGGCAATAGTAAGACATACAGAGGCCTGGCTTATTTGGTGGCTCCAGTCTAGTTTCTGGGGCCCAGGGAGATCCCTGGCTTTTGACTCCCCAAGATAGTAAGAAAACAGCTCTCATTTACATCATGCTCTAAGCACATTAAGTAACCTATTTATGTCTCTTAACCCTATGAGAAAGATAATGTTGTCAATCCCATTTTACAGATGCATAAACTGAGTCACAGGGAGGTTGAGTAACTTTCTCAAGGTCACAGAGTCAGGACTTGTACCTTTGCAGTCAGTTTCTATGCTCTTAACATTATACTGCCATTTCTTGTAGCAGTTCTCTAACTCTCCCTTGCCTAAGCCAATTCAAAGATCTTACAGCTGCCCTTAGGCCAGAGAAAGGGTCTTAATGGACAGCATTACTTTTAATATTCCCAACTTTTAAAAGTTTAATCTCTCTGACTCTTTTTCTCCTGCTTCCATTTTCATCCTGTTCACTTGCCCTTCCTTTCTTATTTTATTTCTTCCTTTCTTTTCTTTAGCTCCTACCTTCTTTGAAATTCCTTTTCGACCATTCTCCTCCTCTACATTATTCTCAAGAGCATGCAATATTTCCATTTTTCCATATTAAAAAAACACACACACTCTTTTGTCTCTATTTCCCCCTTTAGCCTCAGCACCATTTCTTTGCTCCTTTGTACCCTTCAAAAGGATTATGAATATCAGTTTCCAATTCTTTTCCTTTTGTTAATTGTCAGAGGGCAGTGTGCACTAGTCAGAGAGATAGAGACAGGGAGAAAGCACTTACCTCCCCCATGGGGAACGGTCACACCACAATCCCTTCTCCTCCATTTCTCCATCCTGCTGGGGTTTGGGGCATACAGGCACATGCACCTGGAATGATTTTTAAGCCAGCAGGGCCAGGATGTGAACCATGGTCAGCCCTATAGGATCCAGTTCCCTTAACCACTAGGCTATAGGGTAAGCCTACCAATTCTTTTCCTTTTATACTCTCTCCTTTTTTTTTTTGTAAGTCTGTATATAGTCTTTTTAAAAAGAATTATTTATTTATTTATTTATCTTAATTCCACTTATTTAATTTATCCAGAGAAAGAGAGAGAGAGAGACAGAGATGGAGTTAGAGGAAGGGAGAGGGAGAAAGCAAGCCACCAGGTCTGGGACTTGAACTGCAGTCGACCATATGGGAATCCAGCATCCCTAGGCACCATGCCACCTGCCGGCCCACCTTTCATACTCTCTTAAACTTGCTTTGTCAGGCTTGTGTCACTCACCACTCTGCTGAAACTGCAAGTTCACAAATCCAGACTGCTTCTCAGTTCTCACATTAATTGCACTTTCAGTGACATTTGAAACATTCATTCCTTCCTAGTTTAAATACTGTCTTCACTTGGCTTTTAGGATGCTACACTCTCTCGGTTTTCAGTGACTGCTCCTTTTCATGTCACTTGCTGACTTATATCCCTGACTTTTTAATCTTGGAGTTCTGCTGATTTCAGTCCTTGGACCTTGGTCATCCTCTTGGTGATCTCAGTCTCATGAATTTAAATGCCAACTAAAAGTCGATGATTCCCAGTTGCATATTTGTAGCTTGGACCTCTTTTCCACACTTCACATTCATTTATCCAGTTATTATAAGAAAATTCAGGGGACTGGCAGTTGGCATAATGGCTATGTCACTGGACTCCCATGTAGTCGACTGTGGTTCGCGTCCTGGACCTGGTGGCTTAAACTCCCGCCGGGTGCGTTTGCATGCGTGCCCAAGATCCC
The DNA here is from genome assembly GCF_000334495.1 of Tupaia belangeri chinensis. Classification (NCBI taxonomy): domain Eukaryota; kingdom Metazoa; phylum Chordata; class Mammalia; order Scandentia; family Tupaiidae; genus Tupaia; species Tupaia belangeri. The sequence goes on from NW_006203911.1 coordinate 723,314, forward strand.
GAGAGGAGAATGAAGGAGAAGGGATTGCTGTGTGGCCATCCCCTCTGGAGGGTGATTTCTTGCTTTCTATCTCTCTGTCTCTCTCTGTCTTTCTGACGAGTGCACGCTCCCTATAGCAAAAATCTTTCAAAAAAATTTCAGAGGACATATTTGCTTGCCAGAGAGAGAGGGAGAGAGAGAGAAAGAGAGAGAGAGAGAAGGAGGAGGAGGAGGAGGAGGAGGAGGAGGAGAGAAGTACCCTTACTTCCAATGGGGTATGCTCAGGCTGCAATCTCTTCTCCCTTTCTCCATTTTGTTGGATCTCTGGGTATGCACACATATGTGACTGGAACATTTTTCAAGTCACCAGGGCCAGAATTCAAATAACCAGGTCTGCTGGGATTCAAACCACAGTTGGCCAGGTTTGCATCTGGAGGTCTCCTTGGGCATACCAGGCACATATGCATGTGCCTGCCTTTCTGGCTGGCTGAGGTGGGAGGTAGTTCATGGCATGAAGACTCTGTCGGGGGTGCCTATTTAACTCTATCTCTCTGTCTCTATCTCTCTCTCCCTCTTCATGAAATAAACAAACTTTAAATAATTGCAAGTGTGAAGGCCATGAAGCAGGAGCTTACCTAATATATTCAAGGAATGGCAAGGAACATGCTATGTCTGGACGAAGAAGTGGGAAGAGTAGCAGAAAGGCAACAGGTGGTTAATGGATACAAAGTACAGTTAGATGAGAGGAATAAGTTCTAGTGTTCTTTAACCAGTAAGGTAACTACAATAAACAATAATTTATTGGAGATTTCAGAATACTTAAAACAGGGTTTTGAGGGGCTGGCAAGTGGCATGGTGGTTAAGGGCGCTGGACCCCCACATGGCCGACCATGGTTCAAGTCTCGGACCTGGTGGCTTGCTTTCTCACTTCCTCTCTCTCTCTCTCTCTGTCTCTCTCTGATCAAACTGGAAAATAACAATGATAATAATAATAAATCAAGTTAAATAAAATAATTCTTTAAAAACAACAACAACAACAAAAGAACAGGGTTTTGAATGTTCCTAACACAGTTGTGTTAATGATAAATGTTTGAGATGGTTAATATGGTAATTACCCCAATTTCATCATTACACAGTGTATTCATGTACCAAAACATCACACTGCGCCCCATCAAGTGTTACGTGTCAATTCAAAATAAACATTGTTTAAAGGCAGTGAGGTTCAGATGCTGTAAGACCATGTAGGCTACCATAGAACTTTGTGGTTTATTCTGGGTGAAAGTGGAACCATAGCAGGGTTTTGAGCAGAGAAGAAACCTGTTATGATTAGCATTTTCAAGGATAACTCTGGATGCTGAGTGGAAAGGTTTTAGTGATAAGGAGGCAATAGGGAGACCAGCTGAAGGCTATTGCAGTAATCCAGGAAAGAAATAAAAGTAATTTTGGGCCATGGTGATAGTATTAGAAGTATGAGAAGTGGTAAGATTCTAGATGTATTTTGAAGAGGAGAATGGATTGAATATAGGATGTAAGAGAAAAATGGAATAAAGAATGAAGCTACTTAGTCCGAACAACTGTAATTCACTAAGGGGAAAACTACAGAAGAAGCACATTTGAGAAAGAAAATCAGATTTAAATATAATTTTGAGATCTCTCTTTCAGATGCTGTAACTTAGTGGTTAAGAGAACTGGGGTATGGCCATGCTTCAGTCCTTTCTTCTCCATTCTCCTCTCGAGATTTTGGGCATACATGCATATGCACTTGGTGTGATTTTCAAGCTGCTGGGTCTAGGACTCAAACCGTGGAGCTGGCTATGTGGGATGGAGCTGCCTTAACCACTACACCACCTGCTGGCCCCAGCTCAGCATGCTTTTCAAGTTGCTAGGGCTAGGATATGAACTGTGGTTAGCCATGTGGGATCTGGTTCCCTTAATCACTATTCTATTGGGCTGGCCCAATCACCCACCAATATTATCTATCATATTTCCCTTTTTTAAAAATCTTTTTCCTTAGCACTTAGAACCTTTTCATATACTATACTTTACTTAATTTGTTTACTGTTATTCTACCCATGCTATGAACTAAAATGTCCCCCAGACCAGTCATGATTTAGGTCATTACCCTAAACCCCAGTGTGGTGGTATTTGTAGATGGGGGCCTTTGGGAGGTAAGTAGGGTGGGATAAGATTATGAAGGTTGGGCCCTCATGATGGGACTAGTGTTCTGTAATAAGAGATACCAGAGAGCTTTCTTTCTCTCTCTGCCATGTGAGGGTATTATTAGTGAGAAGGTAGCCATCTTTAAGCTAGGAAGAGAAGACATAGCAGGGAACTAAATCAGCCTGCACTTTTTTCTTTTCTTTTTTGTTGCACTCACCAGAGAGAGACAGAGAGACAGACAGAGAGGGAGAGGAAGAAAGCACCCCCAGTGGGATGCAACACAGAAAAGGTGGTCATGCCACAATTTCTTCTCCACTTCCATCCTGTCGAGACTTGCATGCATGCATGCCCAGTAAGTATGTCAGCCTGCACCTTAATCTTGGACTATCCAATATCCAAAATGGTGAGAAATAAATTCCCATCATTTAAGTTGCCCATGTATGGTGTTTTGTTATGGCAGCCAGGCTAAGATCACCCTCACTAAAGCATAAGCTCAACAAGGACAAGGAGTTCTGTCTGATTGCTTTCTGTTTTAGCATCAATGCCTAGAATAGTTGTCTAGCATGCACTCTATGCTACATAAATACTTGATAATTGAATGAATGAAATATGGTTCTTGAGAGAGGACAATACGTACGTGAACATAGTACAAAGTAGATAGTGGTTAAGTCCTATGATGGAGGTACAGATAAAGAAAGAGCCTGGGGGATTAGGAAAACTGAAGATCTGCCCAGACTTCACCCTCCTGCCTCCCAGATCTAGCTGGGTTAGACCACCTTCTATTCTCTCTCTCTCTCTCTTTATTTTTAATTAAATTTTTTGAACTTCTTAGCTCTCTGATACTCTTTTATTTTTCTAATTCTGACAATATTTTATTTTTCTAATTCTTACCTTTCCCCCTGCACATATAGGACAAGCCAGTCACCAGCCACCTATATCTGAGTTGTGAGCGGCACCTTTTACACAGCATGCTAATGCACCAGCAGTTTTCATTTTTTGCTTACATTTTTTTCTTTTTTCTTTTTTTAAGTTGTTGTTTTGTCTTCTTCTTCTTCTCTCTCTCTTTCTTTTCCTTTTCCCTTTCTTACTTTTCTGCTCAGCCTCCACACACTGAGTTTCTAGACAGGTCTAGGTGTGCAGTAGCGAAATATCTGAATACTTACAGGGTCAGATTAATCCTCAATTTCCATGGAATCTGCTCCACAAAGGGAGAAAAACAGTACTACTTAGAGATTGCAGCTCACCACCTACTGCATGCCTCTGCAAGCTCAGATTTAACTCCAAAAACTAAGAAAAAACATATGATCCATCAGATAACCAGAAACCACTGCGGAGGCACAAGAAATATGAGAAACCAAGAAAATATCTCTCCCTTAAGGGAAAAGAATAACTCCCCATCCTCTACAAACAATATGAGAGAACTCATGGAAATATCAGATAAAGAATTTTAAATATTCATAGTGACAAAGCTAACAGAGATACAAGAAAAGAGAGACAATGAACTCCAGAAGATGCAGGAGAAAACAGACAATGAGTTCCAGGAGGTGAGGGAGTTCTCGCATGATCTGAAAGAGGAAATATTCAAATAACAAAGAACCAAACAGAATTGTTAGAGATGAAGGCTGTAGTACAGGAAATCAAAAACTTCCTCAAAAGTATTAAAAACAGATTAGATCATGCAGAAGACTGAATCTCAGATGTAGAAGAAAGAACCTCTGACCTAGAAAAATTCACCAAAAAGATTGAGAAAATAATCCTCCAAAGTGAGAATAATATATGAGTAATACTAGATACCATTAAATGCCCCAAAATCTATATAAATGGTATCCTAGAAGGTGAAGAGGTTTTTGCTATAGGGTGCCTGCGCTCGCCAGACAGAGACAGAGAGACAGAAAGCGAGAAATCACCCCCGAGGGAATGGCCACGCCGCAATCCCTTCTCCTCCATTCTCCTCTTGGGATCTTAGGCATGCACGCACATGTACCTGGCATGAGTTTAAGCCACCGGTCCGGGACCTGAACCACAGTCAACTACATGGGAGTCCAGCGACATAGCCATTACGCTAACTGCTATGACATGGTTCTTAACCTACCACAGATAAGAAGCAAAAAGGAAAAACAGGGAGGAAACATCGAATATGAAAATAGACATCTCCAGGGAGAGAAGGCTTAGATGGCTGCTTGGCCGGAGGGATGATCAAAACTCTACACTAGACTTAACCTGTGCCACTATACAATCGAACAACTATTGTTCTTCATGACAATATGGAGTCATCACAGAAAGGTTGGAACTGGGGTGGAACTCTGTTTAACAGCATAGAAAAGGAGGTAAAGCATCTTAGGAATGGTTTCCTTTTAAATGATAGAAGTTAAAATATTGGTGCTGTGCTGGATGTGTGTGTGCCCATAATCCAGAGAGGAGACAGGAGGAGAAGAGATTGCAGCATGGCCATCCACCCCTGGGGGGCGATTTCTCACTTTCTGTCTCTCTGGAGAGAGCATATGCCCTATAGCAAAACTCTCTCTGATTTTATATATACATATATATGTGTGTATATGTAGAAGGGATTGGGACTTGGGTATCTCCCTTGAGAGGTGATTTCTCACTTTCCCTCTCACTATCTCTCTGTCTCTCTCTAGTGAGCACATGTGCCCTGAGGCATAAATTCCTCTAAAAAAAAAAGGTATGTCCTATGCTTTGTTTCATATATATATGTGTGTGTGTGTTTTTCTCCCTGTGCTTAGAATGTCTTGCCTTTTTATGATCCCAACTATCTATTGGGCAGATGTCTTCAAGGACTTTTCTCCAACAACTCCCAGGTCCCTTTTCTGGGTCAGAAAGGATGGTTTGGAGACTAACATCTTGTTAACAGCATTTGGCTCAGTTTCTTCTAAATGCAGCACTTTATAGTTGCTCACACTGAAGCTCATCTGTCATCTCTTTACATAGAAATACAGAAATGAGGGTACCCCCTGCTATTTATGCACTGATGTAGAATTCCTAAATGTGTGAAGAATTAGCATCTTGATCATTTATAAATTTTATAGTCTGAAATACACTTTATTTGATAAACGCCCATACAGCTTACCTTGTGATGAGCACTATTCTAGGTAAGTTTTGAATACTAATGCATTTAATGCAATTAATCTTGGCCCCACTTTGAGAACCCTTGCTGTATGTATTTCATCAGCCCTCTCACTATCTCTCTGTCTCTCTCTAGTGAGCACATGTGCCCTGAGGCATAAATTCCTCTAAAAAAAAAAGGTATGTCCTATGCTTTGTTTCATATATATATGTGTGTGTGTGTTTTTCTCCCTGTGCTTAGAATGTCTTGCCTTTTTATGATCCCAACTATCTATTGGGCAGATGTCTTCAAGGACTTTTCTCCAACAACTCCCAGGTCCCTTTTCTGGGTCAGAAAGGATGGTTTGGAGACTAACATCTTGTTAACAGCATTTGGCTCAGTTTCTTCTAAATGCAGCACTTTATAGTTGCTCACACTGAAGCTCATCTGTCATCTCTTTACATAGAAATACAGAAATGAGGGTACCCCCTGCTATTTATGCACTGATGTAGAATTCCTAAATGTGTGAAGAATTAGCATCTTGATCATTTATAAATTTTATAGTCTGAAATACACTTTATTTGATAAACGCCCATACAGCTTACCTTGTGATGAGCACTATTCTAGGTAAGTTTTGAATACTAATGCATTTAATAAAATTAATCTTGGCCCCACTTTGAGAACCCTTGCTGTATGTATTTCATCAGCCTTCCCCATGAGCAGTTCTTCACCTGGAGACAATGGGCAGCATTTAGTGAGTGTGTGAATTTGGATGGAAAAATTACATTTATAGTTTCACTCATCTTTAAATGAAATTTAGCATTTTCCCCCCATTATACATTGCAGGCAACAGATATAGCAGTATCTTTGACTTTTTCACCAGTATCACAGACACTATCACATCATACAGTATTGCAAATTTCTTGAAATATTTATGCTCATCACTACTTCAAAATTAAAGTAGCTCTTAGACCTGTCATTATATATTGCTATGTCAAGTTGCTATATCACAAATGTTTTAAAAATATTTCAATAAGTGTATTATTCCAATATATTTGGTTTCCTTTGTATTTTATTTCACACATTTAAAAACATTATTCTGATAAGGGGTTCATGGGCTTCCCTTGACTTCCCAAGGGATCCATGGCACTGAGAAACATTAAGAACCCCATACTTTATATTCTCCAGCCATACCAGGCAGATACTGGAGTTGATGTGGGGTAGGTTGGAGGGGGGCAGGAATCCCGCATTCTCATACCAGCTCCATCATCCATTAGCTGTGTGACCTAGGGGATGGCTCTTCATCCTTTTGAGACTTGTTTTCCTTAGCTGCCATAGTGGTGAGGGAGCCATCTGCCCCTGCTAACTCACAAGGTGTTGAGAAAATCAAATGGCATAATGCCCTTACACAGAGTTGCTTTGAAAACATTTTAAAGCTCCATATGAGGTGCTGATTGAGAAATATTAATGAGTGAAGGCTGCAGAAGTCTGATGCCGTAGAGGATTACTAATTTGAGGGTGGTCTAATATTCAAATAGACCTAGTGAATTCAGTTTACACTCTTTAATATGCTCTGCAGACTATTTTCCACCCAAGATCTGATAGCATCTCTAAAAGGGTCTACAGCCTTGAATGCACATACTTGTGTGTAATCAGTTTCTTTTCCCTCCTTTTGTTGCCCCAGTAATTAGTTGCTTTAGTATGCTGTTGAGATCTTCTTCTGAGAGAGGACATTTTGGCAAGCTGAGATTTTCAAAGCTTATTGTTAAACTGAAAGACTGGTATAATGCTACATATCTTGGGACATGGGAGAGAAGATAAAGCTCCTTTGGACTCCCTGTTAATAGGATGTCATCTGTCCTGTGATGGCTGTGAGTGGAATTGGAAGGATACTAAGACTGTATTAGAAGACAGTAAAAGGAAGGTTCCTCTCTGTGTTGGCTTGGGAAAGACATTATCTACCTCTGGTGGAGCATTGTTCAGTAAAATCTCCTGAATTTCTCTGAGACAGTAAGGTCTCGTTCTTCCCTTAAGTTACCATGTATCCTCAATACTGTAAAGACAGCTCTGGTGTCATTAACGCATCATTAATATGATTGTTAGTTGAATAGTAATTATAGCTATGTATTGCAGAACTTATTTTGCCAGGCATAGTACTGGGCAGTCTATATTGAGCAAAGCCTCACAAACACTTTGAGGGAAATATACTTAGATTTCCACCTTATAACTGAAGAACAAGGCTCGGAAAAGTTAGGGGATAGTGTTAAGAAGTAACAAGAGGCACCATGGAAAAACATAGTGCAAATTGAAGCCAGGCCAACTGGAGTTCAAATTCTGGCCTTTGTCATATCCTAGTTATGTATCTTGGACAATTTAAACTTTCCAAGCCTGTTTTCTCCTCTTACAAGCTTCTTAACATTTGTAAAGCCTTCCACAGTGTTCTGTGTCATTAGGCAGGCTGCCCCACTAGACCGTAAGCTCTTGAAGAAAAGGGTCATGTTGTATACAGCTTGACATATTTGGACCAAGACTTGCACATATCAGGTAGTCAATAATGATACATGGTTGAACAGTGTGGAATTAATAATAATATTTAACAACTAGGTTAACATGAAGATTAAAAAAATATTGGAGCAGTAGAAAGTTTTGAGCTTGAAGCTGGAGAGACCAAAACTGAATTCTAGTCTCTGCCTCTTAGAAACTTAATCAAGGGAACCAGCAGATGGTGTAATGGTTATGTCGCAAGACTCTCATATAGTTGACCATTGTTTGATTCCCAGATCTAGTGGCTTAAAACTCATGACGGGCAAGTGTGCATGCATGCCCAAGATCCTGAGAGGGGAAAGGAAAAGCGATTGTGGCATGACCATCCTCCCTGTGGGGTGATTTCTTGTTTTCTGTCTCTGTCTCTCTGGTAAATGCACACACCCTATAGCAAAAATATCTCGCTCTTAAAAAAAAAAGAAAAGAAATTTAATCAAGTTCCTTTACACCTCCAAGTCTCTGCTGAAACAGGCTAATGACACTTACTTTTCATATTATAATAAAAATTAATCTAACTATCTATGTATCTATTACTCATCTCTCTCCCTCTCATCTCCTGGTTAATAGGAATCAGTGATCAATGCTAGCTTTAGTAACATATATGAATATAGTTTGGAGTGATACACAAATGTTCACATAGCAAACATTTACTGAGCACCTACAATCATCAGGTTCTCAGGATGAGGCAGCAAACAAGACAAACAAGGACATACTCTCATGGAACTTACACTCTGAGGCAGGGTGAAGGCACAGACAGTAATGGTTCAGGTCTCACGAGTAAGACATCATTACCATCTTATCCACCATCCATAGTTAGTCAACACTGAGTATATTCACATCGAGCTTTTATGGTTTTGGCTAAAAGGTGAAGGACTTCAGTATGTTTAAGCTACCCTTCTAGCTCTCTGTAGGCAGGACCAGTCATATTCCTTTTGTATCCCACAGTGCCTGCCTGAGAGCCTGGGACAGAATAAACATTTGGAATATATTTGAACATCTGCATTTTTCTTGAGGCCCAGCCACATGATGTAGCCTCACAATTCTAGGTATAAATATAGAAATATTTTTGAAAGTGTGAGTAAAGTCATGAAGTTTGACTGAATCATAACCATAATTATGAGTCCTTATTGGGAACTCACTATGGGCCAAGCACTGGCTGGGCAATTTTCAGGTACTCTCTTGCTGAACCTTTACTACCACTTTGTGAAGTAGGTACTTTCTCCTTCATTTTGCCTATAATGAAGTTGAAACTCTCATTGTGTCCATGTAATTTGCCTAGAGACACATAGGTAAGAGATGACCTTGGGTTGTAAGACTACACGATAGGTGCTCAGCAGACAGTAGCAACTGTGGTGAAAACTGAAGCCAGGAGTATTTGATGGCCCATCCACAATAGCTGAGAATCCTGAGGGCTCGCACCATTCTACTGAGTCAAAAGTTCTTGAACATCTATGCTGTCTTTGCAAATAATACCATTTATTCTGCATGATATGAAAATCATATATTTTGGGGGTCAAAAATTTACAAAACTCTATATAACTTGAACAGTGATATGTGTCTAATTTTCTCTGAAAGATAATGCCTTTATTTGCATGTAAGGCATTTAACAAGCAACTTGAAAATATTAAAAAATCAGAACTAGAGATGTGTCAGCAGTAGGGAGGGAGATGAAACAACCATTTGTAAAATAAAGCTTCTATTCATTATTATCTGGAAAAACATCTAACTACTGTATCTCATCAAAATAACAAAAGCAATATTTCAAAATCCTGAAGAACAACAGAATCATAAACAGCATTGAGAATTTATAAGAAAAACAGCTTCATTAATAGATTTCTATGGTGAATGGGAAGGATTGCGAGAGACAGCATGTGCTTCAACCTGATCATGTAATATAATGCAAACTTATTCTACTGGACCATCAGAAAAGTCATGATGCACTTTTGCATAGAAAAATACAGAAAAAAATATGTCATGACTTTTACAATGACCCAATACATTTACACATTAGAAGAATGCTCGACTATTATAGTATTCAGGGTTCTTCAGAAAAACAGAACCTATGGGATGGACACACACACACACACACACACACACACACAAAGAGAGAGAGAGAGAGAGAGATTTTAGGGACTGGTAAGTTTGAGATTTGTAGGGCTGGCTGGCAAACTGTAAATTCTGGCAGGAGGTGATGTGGCAGTTGTGAATCCGAAGGCAGTACAGAGGTAGTACAGAGGCAGAATTCCTACCTCAGGGGACCTTAGTCTTTCAGGCCTTCAATTGATTGGATGAGGTCCATCCACATTACGGTGGGTAATCTGCTTTACTCAAAGTCTACTGATGGTTCAAATGTTAACTAAATTTAAAAAATACCTTTAGGGCTGGCCTGTGGCATGGTAGTTAGGGTGGCTGGATCCCACATGACCAACTGCATGATTTGAGTACCAAATCCAGTGGCTTGGGAAACACATCAGGTATGCACATGTGTTTTGTGTATGCCCAAAATCCCAAAAGAAGGGAGCAATGGAGTGGAACGGATTATAGAATGACCATGCCTCATGGAGGGTGCTTTCTTACTTCCTCTCTCTCCCTAGTCTTTGGAGAGTACATGAGCCTGCTGACAAAAATTTTTAAAAAAGCAATATTTAGACTAGTGTTTGATCAAGCAAATAGGCACTACAGCCTAGGCAAGTTAACATATAAAGTTAACCATCACAATGAGTATATATACATACATATATATGCTTTTAATTTGCTAGAGGGTGTATGTGCACTCACCAGAGAGAGACAGAGGGAGAGGAAGAAGCATCCCCAAAGGGGTGTGGTCATGGCACAATTCTTTCTCCATTTCTCTATCCTGTTGCGATCTGGGGCACTAACACACATACACACATGATATGTTTTTCTAGACACTGAGGCTGGGATTCGAACCAAGCAGTTGGCCATGTGGAATCTAGCTCCCTTGGGTCTGAAGCCAGCCCGCAATGGGTATATTCAAGTAGGCTGGGAAGATTACATCTGGACTACACTCGCCGGAGTAATAGAAATAGACCATTTGCAATCTGAGTAGATTAAGTAAAGGAGAACAAGGTATTTAGGTGTGGCAGCTGTTGCTTTAAAATTTAATTTTATTGAACTTATTTAAATAAGAAACAACTGATAAATGGAAAGAAGTGGAATGTTTCTCTTGATTTCATAGATAATATTAAAATATTACATTCCAGGAGCCCCTGAGACTGATGAATCAAAGCCTTCTTGTGATGTTCAGGTGAGGAAGCTAGTGTGAAAATAGCCCCAGCCTCCTGCTGCTGCCACAGCACGGTGCTTGAGGGGAAAGCCAACTTTTGGCATGAATAAGCTGCCCTGGAACCCCATTTCTAGTCATCAAGGCAGGCTCAGCATCTTCTTCCAACGTCCTGGTAACCCAAAGAAGAAATTGAGATGATCTATTAGAGGGTTAGAGGCAAGTTACTCAAAACAGCACACAAAACTGAGGTATAAAAAGAGGAATATTTATCTTTTAAAAATACAACTTTGAACACTACTGACATCTCATTTACAAAGTATTTTTGTGAGATACTCTCCATTGGCTTTGCTTACTCAATATATTCTCGTATCTTTGATCAAGATTGAAGGGCGGGCACTACCACCGGTATAAAAACCCAAACCAAACCAAACAAAATAAAAAACAAAATCCAGCTCTGTCTCAGGGTATTAGCCTCAAACCTCCATCTTATCCTTTTCTTTTCCAGTAGGCAGTCTTCCTGCATGGTCCTTGGCATTCTGCCACTGCAGTGTGCTCATGAGCACCACAGAACTAGAGGTGTCCAGGTAGTGCTGACCTATTTGCAGGAAACCTTGTGCACCATGGCCCATTATTTATTCATTAATTCATTACTATTAATACTCACATCAACTCTCTGCAAACATTCAGCATGAAGTAAATACAGTATTTACAGCAGTACACGGTTTGCAATTCAACACAGTGACAGCGGAAGAAAAGGGACCAACAGACTCTAAGGCAGCTGGAGGGGAAAGAACATTAAAATAAATCCCTACTGCTAATGGGTGTGTGTGCGTGAATGTGTGCACACATGCACCCACATGTGAGTGGGCTGTAATTCACAGAAAACTAAATGTGCCCTCCTTTAAAAGCAGACTATTTACAAGTGATTTTGAATAGCACAAATTCATGCCAGTCATACTGGATACTTGCTTTCTGTGTATACATCTAGATTTATCTATTTTTTTAAGTCTGAAATAGACCTTTTTATCTGATAAGTTAGAGAAAATAACTTTGAAACATTCGTCAACTTTTGGTTCATAGTAATTTTGCAAAAAGCCACAAACCATGCTTTGCTGTTTAAAAGGTAAACCTGGTTAAGCACCTTCTAGAAGACACTGATGTGTGTGTTATTCTTTCACTGGTCTACTGGGGATTGGAAAGACAATGGCAGTTACATGGAGTACCTAGCGCTCCCTCATTCCTTTCACCAGTAGCCACTTTAATGTGAAGATAAGTTTAGAAACACAAATCACATAGAAATCATCAAAACATTTCAGTTAACAGTGTTTAAAAAAATACCAAAGTCTACAACAGTAGTACAGACACTGAAAACACTCTATTACTCATTAGTCTCAGAGATTCTTCATTACTACTAATCAGGAAAGACAGGAAGGGGAGGAAGTTACAGCACTTGAGGTTTGAGGCAATTTCTTTTTTAGGGCCTAGAGCATGAGGTGCTGTTCTAGGATCCTTATTTTAATTCAAAAGATATTCCCAGGAATGAATTGACAAATTTAAAGCAATTTCCACTTGAAAGCCATTGCAAATACAAATCACTTTCTAAGCTTGTCCAATACACATTTGTTTTGCAGGATCCCAAGTTATTAGGCCAAGAGATTCAGGTCAGTTTCAAGCCCTCAAAGCCACAGAATTTCCATCTCTTCTCCAGGCTGGCTCCTACTCCGGTCATTTCCTGCTTAAAGGTATGCTGGAGTCTACTCATGAGACACTCCACATCACTGGTGCAGATCTGCGGGACAGAGAGGACACCTCCATTCAAAACTAGTTCCACTTTCCTAACCCGGCTCTTCTTTCCCAGTGTAGCCTACGTTAGAATGCTGATGTGCCTGTGTCTGTGTTGGGGGAGGTTAACCTCTCCTTCCTTGTACATTTGCGGTGTGGGTAGAATGGCTTCCAGACGGCATCATCTCTCTGCTGTGACCACCAGACAGAGTCCACTGAGCTTGCTATTGGAAAGAGCTGATGTCTGTCAGTCATGTGGAGAGGCTTGGGTCTGTAGCCAGCTGAATGATGGCTGGTGACACTATGCTCATGCCCGCTGAAGCTGCCAGGTCTTTTGGGAGAGGAGGGAGGCAGAAACGGCTGCTACCAGAGTAGAATTCTTTACACATGCATTAGTTCATAAGGGAAAAGTAACAAGAATGGGGAATTATCTGTGTTTCTACCTCTGGCATTGTCTCTCTATCCCCTCTCTCTCTTACAAACACACACACACACACACACGCACAAACAGACACACACACAACCTCAATCAAAAAACAATAACCAAATCTGTGGACTCTGTTAGGGCTTGGTTTAGGTGATTATGTTTACATTGATAGCAACCTTTCCAACTGTGAACCAGGGGATCCTTAAAAAGCCCAGAGCTGCTGTCAAACCAAATATTCCTGAAGCTGGAGGGAGGGAACTCCCAATTCCATTGCTACCACTGCAGTCTGTCTTTGGGAGGCGCTGGCACTCCCCTGGAAGGAACCTGCTAAGGAGGAACAGGGCCTAGGGGAGGAGTGATGTGAGGAGTGAAGTCACACCTTGTCTCCTGTGCTGCTAGGTAGTCTGTATGCAGTTAAGCAAAAGTGGCACATTGCAAGGTATCATACAGAGTAGAATCCCCATTTCAAAAAGCATAAATTGATCATATTTATAGATATAGTCATATAAGCATAGCATATCTACAGAAAAGGGTCTGAGATATCCGTCAAACTGTTAACAGTGGTGATCCTTGAGCTGTGGAATTGTGGGTAATTTTCACTTTACTATATTTTTATATTGCTTACACTTTTAAGACAATGCTTATGTATTATTCTTATACATTAAAAAAGAACCAGATAATTTTTACTGACACAGAGTTCAATTTCGTACCACTGCAACCAATGACTTGGTCCTGGAACTCACATTCCATCTTCCCCCTCACTGCCAAGTGGGCTATTTAATCACAGAATAGCATCACTTTCTTTCCAGAAGGAAATGAGGGGAGAGTGCTAGCTAGAACTAAAACAAATGCCATCTAGGAGGATGTATCACCACAGATGGGAAATGGTTAGAGCAATACGTTTCCCAAATGGGCCAGTGCCTTTGTTAAGAGGACATATGTTTAAATGGCTTAACATTTTGGACATCCAACTGTTAGGAACCTACATTCAATGGCACGTCTCAAAAGGCCTGGATCCTGTGAAACAGCAAGTTCCATCCCATGAGCAGGCTTAACTGAATGCTGCTTTTCAAAAAATGTATCAGGAGTTTATTCATTCTGAGGATCAAGAGTCTTCTGCTGCCTCTGAGAGGCATCCTTGACTTTCTAGGGAATTAACACTTACCCCTGCTCCAGATGCTCTGTGAGTTCTCCCAAAGGGTAGCATCCAGGAACGAAATGGCCCATGAGAGCAACAGTAAGCAAGTACTCAGAGATCGTATTACAGAGTTCCTCAGCAAATTGTTCTACTTTTTTTCTTTCTTTTTTTTTTTTTTTTCTCCCCTGGCCTCTATTGTTTCATAGCAGACAATGAATGGCAGTGGTGATGGTGGGAGAGGTAGTCAGAGTAAGATTTCCAGTGCTGAAAATGAACATTTCCTAATAGCCAAAAGGCTCAGGACAAAACATTGATGGGTGAGAAAGCGGATATTGGCGAATTTGCTCGTTACGTTGCAGCTTACATGTAAATCAAGAGAAGGGAGGAAATTTCTTCTAAGATGCATCTTGGAAGTAGGGTGATCAACTTGTTCAAGTTGGCCTGAGATCTCCCTTGAAAGTCTCAAGTCTCAGGAAACCCTTCAGTCCTGGACAAACTGGGTAGGCATTGTACTTGCAGGAGGGAAGCTCTCCACCAAATCACAGTGAGAAAGCAGGGTGAAGGAAAGTTTCTTGGAGCAATAACTAATGACCTATTTATGCTTGATGACAGTAAGGTCACCTGATCACAAAGTTCCCTACATCCCTTTGCATACCCTTTCAGGCCCCCACATACCTTATTATCAAGACGGTGCAAATAGGAACAGATGTATTCAATGCTTGCTCCAAATGGGTGAACATGAAGGAATGTGGAGATAATTCCTGTAGAGATAAGAACATGGAGGTTACTTTTAGGGATTGTGTTCTTTGGAATCCCACACAGCAATGAATAGCTAGTGCTAATTCGCATGTACAACATAAACAGACTGGACACTAGTCTAAGCTTACATATGTTTTCCTCATGTAATATTTATAATAACCCTGTGAGGTAGGTATTGCCATCCCCATTTCACAGATAAAGACACTGAGGCACAGAAAGTGTAAGCAACTTATCCAAGACCACACAGCTGATAAGTGGCACAGCTTGTATTTGAACCTAGATAGTTGCTCTTAACCACTACACAAGCTGCCTCTCACTGTACTGTATCACACATGGAAAAGCTGGCACTTAAAGAGTCACTTCCATCCTCTGTGATGGCTAAAGACCATCCAAATTCCAGAATTTTGCAATGAATTTAGATCAAGCTTGGTTTTTGCACTTTCTTCACATGCTCTTTAAATTAGACTTCAGCCTCTTAAGCCTTTTTAATGCTTTGCTGTTGTGGCAATTGTAGAAATCATGTACTTTGCCTGATTAAACTAATGCCTCGTGCGGGAGAATCTGCTGATTGTATTTGGGTTTTATTTTGTGAATAGCTCTGTAAAGAAAAGCCAAATATTTAATTCATGGCCAGCTCAAGTGGTCACTAGAATTCTATGCTTAGAACCCCGAATCTCTTCGCGTAACATAATTCTCGTAGCTGTTTATAGCCCCTAGGAATACGAGATTTCCACGCTGCCTAGCTCTGGGGCAACTCATAGCTGTGCGTACTGCCTTGATTGTTCTGGCCTTGAGGTTAACTGTTCTAATATGTCTTTCCCTGGCACCAGGTGGAACAGCATTGTCCACAAGTATATTATTTCTTTCTTTTCAAATTCACCTCCGTTCATTAGATCTTAGGCACATCAAATACATTCAGAATTGAGTTTGCTGAAAAGCGCCAGGAAATAAAAGCAAAATTGGATTTGGTATATAAACTCCAACTTGTCTGTCCTTTTAAGAGACTAATGAAGAATAGCACACGTTTTAAATTGTAGCTTGACATTCAATCAGTTCTTTGTGAAAATCTTCCCTATATTAGATGGCAAAGGGGTGGAAGCTCCAGGAGGAATTGGTGGAGGGACTCCAAATCTGTTCAAAAGGGATGCTATTACTTTTAACACTCCTTTATTCTTAAATGACTAGGGAAATTGAATTTTTAAATGTGAATTCTAGCTGAGAAACTTACATTCTGAAGAGACAGTCCACGTTCAAAGAAATTCTAGATGTCATAGCCAAAGAAGGCTGTCAAGTGCCAAGAAATAACTCCGTAGGTTTAAACACACTAAGCAGATTCTGTGGGTTCATATCCAAACACCTGATTTTTCTTTCTCTTTGACATCTTAAGACTACCATCTTTAAAAAACAAACAGGAAACACTTTATAATTTTTTTCTAGGACTATCCATTTACAGAGGCTTCCTTCTACCTTCAGCGCTTCTCTGACAGGTCTCCCTGTTGCCATGCCAATTTGCCAAGAATTTTGAGTTGAAAAACATTAATAAGTTGTCACTTTTCTTGAAGACTCAATGGCAGGTCCCCTTGTGCATCTTTATTATTATATCAGAATGTTAAATCTGAGTGTATTATTCATTATCAAAGAAGGCAGAGAGATCTCTTCTTAATGTTTATTTCTTCTATGAGAGACAGAGAAAGGGAGAGAGAAAGAGAGGGATAGACAGGTACCCACGATGGGTCTTTATGCCATGATCCACACTCAGCTTCAGCCAGCTGGATCATGGGCAAGCATGCATGCCCCCAGCATGCACAGGGAGGTTCCGGGATGCAGACTCAGGATGTTCCCACGTAGATCTAGCTGCTTGCTCTGCTCCACTGCCTGGCCCTGAGTTAGATATATCTCAAAAATATGCAGAAGCTAGTCTATGTGAATGACTTTTGAGCCTGAGATGGAGCTGCTGTGTGGCTCAGCTTCCTAGGAGGCAGCTGGGATTATCTGTTTTGCCCTAAGACCAGCTTTTCATAAATGATTGCATATTTTAGAATCTTAGTCTGTCACTGTTCCCCAAATGGAATATAAAGTCAACAAATATTTGCAAATAGCATTTAAAGCATAAAATAATTTCCATTTACAGAGGGCTTACTAAGGGCCAGGCACTGTGCTAGATGAGTTAGATTAATTATTGTATTTAATACTTGAAACTGTCCTTTGAGATAGGTAATATTATTATGCCCATTTTGCAGATGGAGGAAGTAAAGCTCAGAAAAGAAATGGTAAGGTCAAAATAAGAAGATGAGAGGCTAGGCCTGTCTGCTGCTTTAACCATGTGTGCTATATTGCCTCTTTGAATACATTTTTATAGAGTGAGAACAATTCTAGCATTTATCTCATCAGAGCCCACCCGTGTCCCACATACCACAGCCAGCTTCCCGAGTCATCTGTCAATGTGCCATAATAAAAAATAAATATTTGGGGAACCAGCAGTTAGCGTAATGGCTATGTCGCTGGACTCCCACGTAGTCGACCGCGGTTCGTGTCCTGGACCCGGTGGCTTAAAACTCACGCCGGGCGCGTGTGCGTGCGTGCCCAAGATCCC
>NW_006203911.1:743401-760886 GCF_000334495.1 Tupaia belangeri chinensis
TCTTTGAATACATTTTTATAGAGTGAGAACAATTCTAGCATTTATCTCATCAGAGCCCACCCGTGTCCCACATACCACAGCCAGCTTCCCGAGGCATCTGTCAATGTGCCATAATAAAAAATAAATATTTGGGGAACCAGCAGTTAGCGTAATGGCTATGTCGCTGGACTCCCACGTAGTCGACCGCGGTTCGTGTCCTGGACCCGGTGGCTTAAAACTCACGCCGGGCGCGTGTGCGTGCGTTGTGCGTGCATGCCCAAGATCCCGAGAGGAGAATGGAGGAGAAGGGATTGCGGTGTGACTATCCACCCTGGGGGGTGATTTCTCGCTTTCTGTCTCTCTGTCTCTCTCTGTCTGTCTGGCGAGCACACGCGCCCTACAGTGAAAATCTCTCCAAAAAAAAAAAAATTTGGTATTTGTCTCTGGCTCTTGGCACACAGATCCTAAAATCCTAGGGCTTTCTGAAGTAATAAGATGATTAGTATCTTAAAAAAAATCTTTTCAACATTTATTTCATGGGAGAGAGAGTCAGAAAGAGAGAGAGAACTCCCAACAGAGTCTTTGCATCACAGACCACCCCAGCCTTAGCCAGTCAGGATCATGGGATATGAATGCACCTGGTGTGCACAGGGAGTTCTCAGGATGCAAACCTGGGACCTTCTCACATGGGTCCAGCATCATAGAGCCTTGTGTCACCTCTATGCTACTGCAGCTGGCCATGAGTGTCTTTTTGTATGCTAATGAGATGACTGAGGCTGAGGAGTCCTTGACAACTTCAGGATGGGAGCTGGCTGCTGGAAAGTACGTAGTTCAATTAGAAGGTTGGAATTTTCAACATCTTTTTTAAATTTACATTTATTTATTTACATTCATTCACTATGCATCATTACAGCATTCAAAATGATATTTCACATCCAGAATACACTGTATATTGGCTCAATCAAGCACATCAACATACATGTTATCGTCAACAAATAATTTGCCATTTCTTGTTTCCTGTATATTTTGCTTTTATTTCCCATCCTCGATTCCCTATCTTGCACCCTCTGCCATGTACCACCTTCCTCCCACACTGTCTCTGGTATCCATGGTTGCTTTCTATGCCTCCCCCCCCATTTTATTGATTTGATAATGAACTTAATTAATCTAAATATTTCCAATAGCAAGCACAGCTGATATTCAACCTCACCCTCTGCCACATCTATCCAGGGAGGGGAGATGGGTTGGAGATTGCGTTACTCACCAATGGGCAATGATTTACTCAACCATGACCACACAATGAAACCTCTAATAAAGATCTCAAATGATAGGATTCAGTAAGCTTTATGCTATCTGAATACAGTGAGATGCTGGGAGCATGGCACACCCAGAAAGGCTACAGGAACTCTGCACTTCCCCTTCCAGTACTGGGCCCTGTGCATTTCTTTCATTTAGCCATCCTGAGTTGTATCCTTTATAATAAACCAATAATAGTAATTAAAGCACTTTCCTGAGCTCTGTGAGTCATTCTAGCAAATTATTTAACTGGAGGAGAGGATCATGGGAGCCTCTGACTTTGTACTCAGATTGGACAGAAATATGGGTAACTTGTGGACCAAATATTCGAGACTAGCATCTAGAGTGAGGACAGTCTTATGGGACTGAGTCCTTAAAACTGTGGTGTCTGATTATATCTTTGGGCAGTTAGTGTCAGCATTGAATTGAATTGCTGGAAACTCAGGTAGATTTGGAGAGTTGGAGATACGGTGTGGAAAAGATCAAGTATTTGGTGTCAGGAGGTAAACAGATTTTCTCCAAATCCCCAAAACACAAACCCCTTCTTACATGGTGTCAAAAATGCCACGAGTGTAAATAGCTCAGCCAGTAACCTGGACAAGCTTGAAAGTCATACCCTTGTTCTCCAGAGGCTCATCTGGAAATACCCTTTGCAGGGTCTGCACCAGCCCCCTGAGTAGATGTGAAAGGGCCTGGTTATCCTTACATGGAGATATAAACAAATCGACACTGTTTCACCAGCTGACCCCATTCTGGTGTAGCACTTGTATTAGCACAGTAGTGGCTATGGGGAACCTGAAGATGACTGAGAGCTGCTGTTACAATTTGTCTGGAAATCTGTACTTGTCCTCAGGACTACGAATTCTTGCTCTCTCATGCTTCTTAAGTGCCTGATGTGTGCTTATTTAGTTTTTCTTTTTAAGAAAGATTTTTGCTATAGGGCACATGTACTTGCCAGAGACATAGAGAGAGACAAAGAGAAAAAGCAAAAAATCACCCCCAGGGGGGATGGCCATGCCACATTCCCTTTTCCTCCATTCTCCTTTCAGGATTTTGGGCATGCATGCACATATATGGCATGAATTTGAAGTCTCTGGGTCCGGGACTTGAACTAACCATTGTCAACCATGTGGGAGTCCAGTGCCTTAACTACTGTATATTTGCTGGCCCCCAACATATGCTTATTAATCTTAGGTAACCCCCGCCGCCTCGTCTCCATACCCTATGCATTGTATGCGTGTGTCAGCTTCCTTACCCACTAGCAGTGCTTCGCGTTCAGATTTGATAGGACTGCTGTTCATGGTCTTCTCAAGAGGGTAGTCACTATCCTGGTTTGATGCACACAGTCTAGAAGAACAGCTTTCCTGGGGAAATAACATGTATCCTGGGTCAGTTCAGTTCACCTAATTTGGCAATAGAGATGGTTTCAATTAACGATAAAACAAGAGTAACTTTTTTTTTGTAGGACGTACCAAGGTATTTATTTATTTTCTTTCTTTTATTATTATTATTTACATTCAATCACTGTATGTCTTTATGGCATACAAGCAATACTATCCAGTTTGGATTACTGAATGGGAAGGAAAATAGCATAAATTATAAAAGCATGACAGATAATCCAAATCTTCTTTACATGGCTTCAAAACAGAAGAATTTAAGTATTTATCTTCAACTTTTCCCCCCCACATTCATCATTCATTTGTGTTTGTGTGTGGGAGGAAAGGGTAGTGTTTTCTTGTAAGACAGGGCTTCTGTGTTGCAAGGTATCTCTGTCCTGCTTCATCCTCCAGTAGCTGGGACCATATGTGGATACCACCACACCTGGCTTTTTAGAGTGAGCCAAAGCATCAAACTTGGGCCTCCCATGTGGCCTCAGCCTCCCAAGCAGCAACATCCAGGGAATGCTACTATGGCTGAGCCTACCTTCACCATTCTCATTGTACAAGTAATCTGGGGAATCACATCCAACATTTATTGTCTACTAATTAGATGCCAGGAACTATTAGACATGTATTATCTCCAATGTACAGGTAAAGAAACTGAGGCTTAGATAATTTAGGCAAATTGATGTAGATCATATTGCGCAGAAGTGGTAGAGCCAGGATTTCATCCCAGGCCGTCCACTGTTAAAAAGAATCATTAAAAAAATTGGTAGGTCCACATTCTGCTAATGGTAAGTCCCAACCTAGATGGAAACTCTACAATGGAGCCAATCCACTCAACCATTGGCTTTCTAGTAAAAATTAGAGCCTCTATCTATTGGCTAGCAGGTATTTCCCTTTCTGTCTGGTAAAGACATTATCACTTAGAATATTCCTGACTTCACAGCAAGAAATGACCATGACCACAAATATCACTAGACAGTGGCCATCTTTGTTGTTGAAAGTTTTTCTCTTTCTAAGCGTTGCAGGGTTCTTAAGAGATACTCAGGTAAAATCTATGACCAGCAATCAGACTGAAAAATACCTCCAGGCCATGCATGGATCTTTCTTTTTCTGTTTGGGTACTGAGAACATCTTTTCTGTATTATAAATGTGCAGGAAGAGCCTTCAGAAGAACGAATAAAAGAAATCACTGCTTTGCTCTCACTGTTTCAACCTTTTACTGCTGTAAAAGAAAATGCTGGGAAATGCTCCTTGGGGGCAGATCATGGCTGACTCAGATGCTTTGTCACTTCTTCCCTTCCGTAAGCCCTCAGCTGGGACAGGATTCCTTCTGTTTTCTTTAAAGATATCTTCAAAGCTTCCAGGATGCTGTCTCTGAATGAAATGGTCTATGCTGCAAGACATGTTGTTTCATAGATTTACAGGTTCCCTGGCTGCACGCAGAGGGGAACCCCTTCTAGATGACCTACTCAATCTTTGGCCTTTAGAATCTAGTCCAGGCAGTAACCATTATGCCAAGTTTGATTTAAACTATTGGCTCAGTTCTAAGCCACAGGCTTCACATCTGCTTCTCACCCCTTAAAACATTAAATGATCCAGTAAGCCATTTCTTAAGTGTGAGGGTTTAACAGATTGGGGTTGACTTAAGATCTGAAGTTATCCTAAGAAGTTTTAGCTATCATGAATAGAACTGTAGTCTTACTGAAACCTGACTTCAATTTTATTAGAGCTGGCATTTTAAAAATTAGAAGGTATACTAAGGGGATGCTTATCACTTTGAATTTGACTAGCAGACTCAAATAGCTAGTTCTTTCCATGGTAAGACAGACATAAGTCACATTGTTGTATTATAAAACACTGACAATAACTCACACTATGGCTTACTGTCAAGAAACCCAAACAAAAACAACGATAACAAAAGATCCCTTCTCATGAAAACTTATTGCTTTCCTTTCAACCTGAAATTATTTTGCAGTCTAATTTGATGGTACTTTTGCTTCCTAACCTAATTGTGTCAGGTTGAAATATTTGGTCACAAATCAGCTTCCAGAGAAGATCAGTTTATAATGAACTGTCATGAATTTCTCTAAAAGAAGCTTTGCCTAAAATAACAGGAAAAAAACATATTCTGACTCCATTTCTTTTGATTATCATTGGATCTCACTCCCTGTCCTCTATAGCTGCCACCTCATGGTATATTCAATTTCAGAATGGGAAACACTTATCCTTAGGCACAATATAGCAAGTCTCTTCTATGCCATTTGACCTCTTGCTTCTGTAAATACTTTACAAAGCTGAAAGCTGCTTATACTAAAAATGCCCTTACGTCAATTTGTAATGTCATTCCTAAAGAGTGATGCTAAGCATGATGACATTAGCATAACCCCACATCTATCTGGAGTCTTCTGGCTATACACACTATTGCATGCAGGAAGCAAAACAGCCATGTGGCAGCTCTGGGACATTTTAGAAGCTCTGATAGTATAAGGAAAGTCCTGATAAGCTTTGTCCCATTTCAATTAAATCCTTGATAAATGAATTTCTCTGGGATTGTGATAGTTTCTTTAATAGTACCCACAAAACCGAAAAGTGAGTTGGTTTTATGAAGTGGAAGAATTAAAAGCATATTGCAAATGGCCTCTGGAAGAAAACACTTTCAATCATTTATTTCAACAAAACCAAGCTTGCCAGTTCTTAATGGTACTCTGGGGGAAGTCACTGTGTTGGTAAACACATCCAGGGCCTGAGCTGAGCACAGAAGATAAAGAACATAAGCTCTTGAGGAATGGTATCATTACTGATTTCTGCTTTTTGGTCCAAGTTCCTAATCTTCTCTGCCTTTGGTGACATTAAAACCAGGAAGTTCTGGTCAATACATTTCCTTTTCAGAGGATAACTTCAGCTGTACCTTCAAGCATAAAGGAAATGGAGAGGTATGACATGGAAACACCCATTGGTAGACTTTATGCACCTTAAGTAGACTAGGCACTTGATGCCTGGTTGTTATACACTAATTTATGCAGTTGTCAGTAGACTCTTCTAGAGGTGGTATTTTTTACTGCAGGCTTTCACTTGCTAAGTCCCATCTGGCCTTCCCTTTCCCTATTATCTAGTTTTAGAATACTGTGGCTCCTTGTTTCTTTCCAAGGTTTCTCACCTTTTGGTGTTGGCTATTACTCTCACACTAGATGGAATGTGTCTGCAAAAAAAATGTCCACATGCTAGTTGCACTTGAGTTTCTTCCTCTAACGAAATGCTCACCTAAGAGTATTTGTGTCACATGAGTTTTCTATGTTGTTATTTGCTTGATAAGATGAAGCAGGGAAAGGTGAACACTCTAATCTTTTCTCTTGCTCTCTTTGTTGACTAGATGGTGCATGTGCTCACCAGAGAGGAGAAAGGGAGAGGAGAAAACACCCTCCTCCCCACCATGGGGAGTGGTCACGCCACATCTCTTCTTTATCTTCCCCTCCTTTCGGGATTTTGGGTATGCACGCATTCGTGAACCATGTTTCTCAAGCCGCTGGGTCCAGGACTCAAACCATGTGGTTAGCCACGTGGAATCCAGCTGTCCCAATCGCCAGGTCATGGAGCTGGCCCTCTGGTCTTCTCTAAGAGGAAAGACTAAGTAACTTTAGCAATGGATGGACCTCTTATTGATTGAAAAGTATACTATCAGGACCAGCAGATGGTATAATGGTTACGTTGTTGGACTCACACACAGTCGACTGCGGTTTGAGTCCCGGACCCAGTGACTTAAAATTCACACTGGCTGTGTGTGCATAAGTGTCCCAAATCATAAGAGAATGGAGGAGGAGGGACTACTATGTGGCCTTCTTCCCAGGGGTTGATTTCTCGCTTTCTGTCTCTCCAGTGAGTGTATGTGCCCTATGGCAAAAATAATCTATCTGAAAAAAAAAAAAAGAAAAGAAAAAATACATTCTCCAAAACTCTTAGAAATGACAAGGATTCATGCTTAAAAGCAGAACTCTTAATATAAGAATTACCCAGGAGGCAGCTTTTATTTTAACCTCCAGTCAGTCGATTGTTCCACATTGATTCTTATTGCAGTAGCTTTCAGGGTATTTTAATTGTCAAGAAAGGGAGAAAAGAGGCAAGGAAAACATTCACGTAGGATTCATATACCTTTTCTTTAAGATTTTCCAACATTTTTTCCACTTGCAACTTGTCGTCTTTAATTTTTTCAAGTTCAGCTTCTTTCCTTTTGTATTCCTCTTGGACTTTGAGTAGATGCTACAAGAAAGACAGTCACTAATTAAGAAACCATACTTCACCTAAAAACCCTGGCTGAGATTAGATATCACAAGGGCCTACCTCACTTTCCCCCGGCATATACAGTAGTTTTATCATGCAGATTGGTTAAATCAAGATACTTTTCACTTTACGTTATTTTTTTCTGACTCTCATGAATTTCCTTTGAGTTTGCTCATATTTTACAAAGGGCCTGAAAAGCTAACTGATGTAGTCATTTCACTTCTTCCCTATTCTGGTCAGGGATAAGATAAAATATCTAATTCTATGTGGGCAATATCTTGATTGGTGCATGGAAATGACCTTAATATTGTAAAGCATTCTTGTGAGTACCCATCTGCCAAATCAAGTTCAATTGCTATGAGGAAAGTAGTAAAGAATCCAAATTTCACATATATTAATTTCCATATCAGTAGAGAGGGAGCTGGATTTATCATTCTTTTTTTTTTTTTTTTGGAGAGGTTTTTGCTATAGGGTACATGTGCTCACCAGAAAGACACAGAGAGACAGAAAGTGAGAAATCACCCCCCAGGAGGGATGGCCATGTCGCAATCCCTTCTCCTCCATTCTTCTTTCAGGATCTTGGGCACACATGCACACGCGCCGGGCTTGAGTTTAAGTCACCGGGTCCGGGATGCGAACTGCGGTCGACTACATGGTAGTCCAGTGACATAGCCATTATGCTAACTAGTGGTCCCGGATTTATCATTCTTAATAATTACAGCAAATACTATTTATTGAGCCCTTAATATCTGCTAAGGGTTTTGGAAGTGTGTTCTTTTTTAAGCCTCACAGTAACCCAATAATACTATTATCTCTGAGAGGCAGAGAGGCTAAGTGGCTTCCCTAAGGTCATTAAGATAGTACATTGGAGAACTAGAAGTTAAAATAATTCGGGTTCCCCCAGTGTCCATGTTCTCAATCACCATGTTTTCTTTAAGTTAATTTATTCAGGATAGAGAGTAGATGTGCATGCAAGAGAGTGAGACAGTGAGAGAATGAGAGAGCAAGACAGAGAGAGAGAGAGAAGCACTCTCAATAGGATCTGGTTATACTATGATCCCCTTTCCCAGCCCTCTAGCTTGTCAGAATCTTGGGCATACCTGTGTACCTGGCGTGTTTCAGGTCAACTGGGCCAGGGAACTGAACTTGCCCTTGGCCATATGGATTCCAGTAATGGCATTTCAGTTTCCTACCTACTGCACCACCAGGATGCACCCCATCTTATGTGATACATTTTTTGGGATAAGATAGGATATATATATATATTTTTAAGTTCTGCTATAGGGCACAAGCACTTGCCAGACAAAGAGAGGGGTGTTGGGGAGTGAGAAATCACCCCCCAGGGGGGGTTAACCACATCATAATCCCTTCTCCTCCATTCTCCTCTCAGGATTTTGGGTATGCATGAACACATGTCCAGAGGTGTTTCTCAAGCTGCTGGGTCCAGGACTCAAACTGCACAATTGGCCATGTGGGATCCAGTTGCCTCAACCTCCATGCCATCTACTGGTCTTGGGGGAACTTAAAGCGAGTGCCCTCACCCGCCTCAACCACCACACCACTGGCTGGCCCAAGATAGGAGCAATTTTGTGATTGTTTACAAGGATATTTTTCTAATAAAAAGTAATGAAAAGAGGTGAAATTTTTTTTTTTTGAGGTGGAAACCTAATCTCACTGAAGTCTTTGAAGTGATGAGATAAAACAGTTAATCAATTTCAAATTGCATTTAACAAAAAAACCCTACCCTTTATGTGGGATAGTTTCAAATTCAGGGTAAGAGGGGGAAAAACAACAAAAATGTTTCCAAATCTTGCTTTTCAGAGGCTTTTAAAAGGCCATTGGCAGAGCTAAAAAAAATCATGGCACAACATACACTGTCAAAGTTCTTTGAAGTCTAACTGAGGATATGCAATTTTTGGTAGAATGATCTCTGATATAATTTACATGTTCTAATTAAACTTTGTAGTGACAGTAAAAGGAGGGTAAGCATTACTTCACACATTTTGCTATTAGAAAAGGTGAAATATTAATGTGATATTACTTGTCACGCAGAAAGACAATGGTGGCAGAAGTAATAACACAAGTTCCTAGTGCTAGAAGAGACTCTCTGTTCATAATTTGAATTTTTGCTTTCCAGCCAGCAATTAGCTTTGCCCTAGATAATTCCAAGGCATATGGGAAAAAAAAAAGATTGCACAATTTAATTTTTAAGGAAAATAGCTGGTAGTCTGGCATGACAGGAAAGGATAGTACCCTTATTTAGAAGCACTACTCTTTTACTGTAGTGAAAGCAGATGTAGATATCTTTTAAACTGTAGGCTGCCTGTGCTGATGGTTACATAAAACTTCTAGATATTGAGCAATTATTAGTGTTGTATCTGAATGCAGCTGCAATTGGATATACTTATTTCTTTTACTTTTTTTGGAGAGATTTTTGTCTTACGGTGCATGCGCTCACCAGAAAGAGAGAGACAGAGACAGAGACAGTGAGAGAGAAAGTGAGAAATGACCCCCGGGGGGATGGCCACACCACAATCCTTTCTCCTCCATTTTCCTCCTGGGATCTTGGACATGCATGCATACACGTCTGATGTGAGTTTCAAGCCACCGGGTCTGAGACTTGAACTGTAGTTGGCCATGTGGGAGTCTAGTGACCTAACCACTGTGCCATCTGCTGGCCCCTACTTTAATTTTTATACTTGGAATTATAATTCACATAAATGACTATCCAAACCAAATAAAAACAAATTGCTATTTGTACCCAAAGCATTTATACTTAAAAATCCATCACACTCTCACTTCAACCCAAATCAAGGGTCGGATCCCTGCCATTCCTTCTATAAGGCTGTATTAGTTGGCATTCTATCAACTAGACACTTATTTATCAGCACTTTTTTTATGTCCAGATAATTAAGGTTCTTCATAAGGACCCTGAGGCCCTGTCTACATCCCAAAATATCTTCTGAAGAATAAAGGAAAAATTAGATTGTATTCAGTACACATTTTAAAAGAGGTTTTTGCCTTAGGGCTTGTGTGCTTGTCAGAGAGAGAGAGACAGAGACAGAGACAGTAGGGGAAAGTGAGAAATCACCCCCAGAGGTGGTTGGCCATGCTGCAATTCCTTCTCCATTTTCCTCCTAGGATCTTGGGCATGCACACACATGTGCCTGGAGTGAGTTTCAAACCATCAGATCTGGAACTCAAACCACTGTGGGAGTCCAGTGACATAACCACTAAGCCATTTACTGGCTCCCAGTATAGTTTTAAAATGTTAGTGTTTTTCACTAAATGCCCTTTCTCTGAAAAATTGGTGATCCATGTCTATCTCTGCACTAACCAGACTATTTAATTAACCTATCCTCAGCCATACCAGAGAATATAATTCCAAGATTAGCCAGTCTGATATTCTATTTACTTTCAGGAGACTGTTTCACAGGTAAGAAGCTGATGCTATTCTTCCAAAAAGGCCAGAAAACCAGAATGCCTTCACCTGTTGCATTCCTTGCAGGGCTTGCTGCAGAAGTTTCAGCTGCTGTTCCTTGTTTGGGTCATCTTCTCTGTGGGCTTTGCCCTGTTCTTGCTTGAGCAGTTCTACCTCATTCCGATAGGCATCAAGCTGCCAACGGAGGCTGTCATTTTCTTCCTTCAGAGCTTCTGCCTGTGATACTAAGGCTGAACAATCAACAGAAAATTCTGTTATCATTTTTAATTGCCAAAGAATAGGTGTGCTTTCCAGAGAGAGAGATAGAGGGAGAAAGCACTCCTCAATGGGATATAGTCACTTCAGAATCTCTTCTCCTCCATTTCTCCATTCCACTGAGATTTTTGGAATGCATGCACACGTACCTGACATGTT
Source organism: Tupaia belangeri chinensis (assembly GCF_000334495.1). Taxonomy (NCBI): domain Eukaryota; kingdom Metazoa; phylum Chordata; class Mammalia; order Scandentia; family Tupaiidae; genus Tupaia; species Tupaia belangeri. The sequence goes on from NW_006203911.1 coordinate 754,193, forward strand.
TTTTTTTAAGCTGCTGGACCTGAGATTTGAACTTGTGGTTGGTAGTGTGGGATCCAGTTCTCTTAACCACTAGGCCATGGGGCTAGCCCAATCAATGTAAAATATTATCCCATGTGTCCAGATTCCTTTGTGGTTCACCTGAGTATCATAAAAACCTTGGTACTTTAAATGGACATGTACAGAAAACCTCTTGATGAGGAACTTTGGGTCTGAGTTGACCATAGCAGCATGAGATGCACACAAAAGCACATGGGTCAACTTCTGTAAATGAACCAGGATTCCAGCACAAAAAAGTCCTCCTCATAGTTCAGATTTTCCATTCCAAATATAACTAACATATTTCCAGGTAGCACTGGTTACTTTTTTAAAAAAATATTTATTTCTTTAGAGAGAGAGAGACAGGCACACAGGCACACACATGCACACGTGCACACACACACCCAGCAGGGTGTTGGTGCCACAATCCACCCCTGGCTTCACCCAGCCAGGATCGTGGGCACATGTGTGTGCACCTGGCATGTACAAGAAGACCTTGGGATGTGACTCCAGGACCCTCTTATGTGACTTTGGCATTGTGAAACATTGTGCTACTGCTGCGCCACCACAGTTGGCCATCAGTTACTTTATTTGGAATGCAGCAAATGATAAAATCTCTGTGTAATAAAATACAGGACTAATTGCCTTGGACTAAAACCATATACACAACAATTTTGTCAAAAGATATTTTAAAAGAATATAGCATTGACTAGTCGTACAGAGGAAAGGTAAAAGTAAAAAACTAAGAAGATTTGGAGGTTTGGGCCCAGCATGGAAGGAGCTTAGAGGTTGCCACTTTGTCTCAGCATCAAGTAAAAAGCTGAGCAAACCAAACATCAACAACTCTTCTTATATTTATCAAAGAAGTGAGTCTATGAGTTTAACTGTTTTCCCCCTCCTGATCTGAGCTATAGACAGGTGAATATAGAGAATCACAACTAACCAGACTAAAAACCCTTGAGGAGAAACCCCTCTGGGAGCCAGTGCCAGAGTAGGAAAACTTTAAGTGTAATTGATGAATTGTTAGAGGTTCAGTGTTGGCAAGTCTATGAGTTAAAAAACTCCCAGGGGGCCCAGTCATAGGGAGCCTCCAGCTTTTTATGACTTTTATCTCTAGGAGATTTACCACATCCTTACAGTGACTGGCAGAGGAAACAACATCATCATTCTGGCAAAGGGAGGGAAAAATGAACCGTTTTGAAATTTGAAATACCATAGTGTTTTATCTTTTTTACCAAGGGCTGCCTGCAGAAAAATATGTTTTTCCCAGAGTCTAATGTGCTAGAGTTTTGTTTGTTTGCTTTTGGAGAGGTTTTTGCTATAGGGCACATATGCTTGCCAGAAAGACAGAGAGAGAGACAGAGACAGATAGACAGAAAGTGAGAAATCACTCCCTGGAGGGATGGCCATGCTGCAATCCCTTCTCCAGGGATCTTTGGCATGCATGCACACATGCCCGATGTGAGCTTGAACCATTGCGTCCAGGACTCGAACCGCGGTTGACTATGTGGGAGTCCAGTGGCATAGCCATTAACGCCAACTGCTGGTCCCCGTGTTAACAGTTTTAAAAGAGCCTAGTAGACCTGGGGGATGAGAAATACCTAACTCCAGCCACTCCTCTCCCCAGCCATCCCATCCCACATAAGGTAGTTGGGAACAAAACTGAGAAGCATTGGTGAACACAGTCCATGGCACAGGCTCATCAGAAGACTGAGACCAAATAATACAACTAGAGAATATTTCCTTTCCCCCACACCTTACCATTATACAAACGAAGGCCTATTCACTAAGTTCCTTTTACCCAGTATACCATGTACAAGTTCTAACAACAACAACAAAAATCACAAGGCATACTAAATGGCAAAAATAACACAGTTTGAAAAGACAGAGTAAATATCAGAACGAGATTTTGATATGGCAGGGATGTTGGAATTATCAGACTGGGAATTAAAAAAACAAACCAGCCAATATATAATTAATATGCAAAGAGCTTTAATGGAAAAAGTATGAGACATGCAATAACAGATGGATAGGATAAGTAGAGAGGTGAGAATTCTAAGGAAGAATAAAAAAGAAATGTGAGTGATTAAAAATACTAATAGAAAGGACTGCCTTTGATGGGCTCGTTAGCAGACTGGCAGAATCTCTGAGCTTTAGTATATGACAAAAATTCCTACAACTGAAAATCTATTTTAGTCCATTTGGGCTGCTATAACAAAATACCACAAACTGGATAGCTTAAAAACAATAAAAATTTATTTCTCACAGTTTTAGAAGCTGAGAAGTCCAAGATCAAGGGACTGCTAGATCCAGCCTCTGAAAGGAATGTTTCCTGGTTTACATATGGCACCTCCTAGCTAAGTCCACACATCTTGGGATGGGGGGCAAGGTGACTCTTTAATCTCTTTTACAATGGCACTAATCCCATTCATGAAGAGTCTACCTTTGCGACCTAAGCACCTCCCAAAGGCCCTACTTCCTAGTAGCATCACATTAATGATTAGGTTTCAACATATAAATTTTGAGGAGAAAAAAATTCAGACCATGGCAAAAGCAAAGAGAAGAAATATTGAAAAACAAAACAAAAACAAGCAAAAACCTCCATATAACAGAATATCCAAGAACTATGGGATAACTACAAAAGGTACAAACATGTGCGATGAGACTACCAGTAGGAGAAGAAAGAAACAGAAGAGTATTTGAAACAATGATGACTGAGAATTTCCCCAAATTGATCTCAGACCCAAACCACATATCTAGAAATCTCAGAGAACACCAAGCAGAATAAATGCACAAATAAACAATCAGTTGAACAAACAAAAAACTACACCTAGGCATATCATATTCAAACTTCAAAAAATCGAAAGAAAGAAATATTGAAAGAACACAGAGAAAAAATATCGTAACATAGAGAAGAACAAATATAAACATTATATCTGAACTCTTAGAAACCTGTAAATTGGAAGAGTGTGAAGTTGAAATATTTAAAAGGTTAAGAGATAAATATCCCACCAACCTAGAATTCTGTACCCCATGAAATTATCCTAGAAAATGAAGGAGAAACAAAAAAAGTTCTCAACAAATGAATATTGAAGGGATTTATTTCCAGTAGACCTGCCTTGTAAGAAATGTTAAAAGTTCTTCAGAGAGAAGGAAAACAAAATAGGTCAGAAATTATGATCTATGTGAAGAAAAGAGCATCTATGAATAAGTAAGTGAAAATAAAATAGAAATTTTTATCTTCCTTAGAGTACATATACTTGCTAAGGGGAGAGAGAGAGAGAAAGAGAGAGATTGTAAGTGAGAAAGCACCTCTCCCCCACCATGGGGAATCATCATGTTGCATTTCTCCTTCCTTCCAGGACTTTGGGTATGCATGCATACAAGTCTGGCGTGTCTCAAACCACTGAGTTTTGGACTTAAACAGGATGGTCGGCCATGTAGGATCAGGTCACTTCAGTGACCAGGCCATAGGCTATTATTTTATTCTTAGTTAATCTAGTATATCACTTTAACAAATACTAACAGCAACAATATATTCAATTATATATACCTCTGTGTGTGTGTGTGTGTGTGTGTGTGCGTGTGTACACTTATGTATGTTTATGTATAGGTGAAACTAATGACAGCAATGATACAAGGGATAGGAGGGAAGAATTAGGGCTATTTGGTTATTATAAAGCATTTGCACTACCCATGGAATGGGTAGTTATTTGAACATATATTTGGATTATTTGTAAATGGGTAGTGTGAACTCTGGGGAAACCACTAAAAATGTTTAGAAAGAAGTATAATTGATATACCAAGAAAGGAGGAGAAATTAGTGTAACAGCTATGTTGCTGAACTTCCATGTAGTCAACCGTGGTTCAAGTTCTGGATCCAGCGGCTTAAACTCATGCTGGACGCATGTGCATGCATGCCCAAGATTCCGAGAGGAGAATGGAGGAAAAGGAATTGTGGCATGGCCATCCCCCTGGGGGATGATTTCTCACTTTCCATCTCTCTGTCTCTCTCTTTCTGGCGAGCACATGCGTCCTATAGCAAAAACCTCTCAAAACAAAACAAAACAAAACAAAAAACAAACAAAGAAACAAAAAACTACAAAATACAGAACAAGTGTGGGAGATGGAAATGTGAACAAAAACCAATAGTAACCAAAAAATAAAAAGTAACAATAGTGGATATTTTTCCAACTGTATCAATAATCACTATAAACACCATTAGTCTCAATATGCCAATTAAAAACAGATTAAAAAAAATTTAAGGACACGAAAATGGAAAATTATCTGATGAGGATAATGTGAATGGTAATATGTCTGACTGGACTAATAGGCAATGCATCACGTATTCATGGTGGGAAAATATTTTGTATGCTATAAAGATGTACAATAGTTAAATATAAAAATTTTTAAAAAGAGACATAGATTATTAGAGTGGATCAAAAATCAAGATCCAACTATATGTTGTCTATGAGAAATCTACTTTAAATATAAGGATACATATATATTAAAGGTAAAGAGATAGAGAAAGATATACTATTCCAACACTAAATAAAAGAAAGTAAGAGAAGCTATATTAATATCAGGTGGAGCTGACTTCAGAGCAAGAAAAGTTATGAAGGATTAAAGAGGGAGCATTGCATAATATAAAAGGTTCAATATTCCAAGAAGACATAAGAATCCTTAATGCATATCAACCTAGTAACAGAGCATCAAAATATGTGAAGCAAAAACTGATAGAACTGCAATGAGAAATAGATAAATCCACTATTATAGTTGGAGAGTAGAGCACTCATCTATTAGAAATGGACAGATCCATGAAGCATAAAATTGGTAATGACATAGCTGAACTTAACACCATCAATAAGCTGAATATAATTGATATCTATAGACTATTTTATCCGATGACAGAAGAATACACATTCTTCCCAAGCTCATATGGAAGTTTAACCAAGGAAGACCACATCATGGGCAATAAAATATATCTTAAAAATACAAAAGAACAGAAATCATACAATGTATGTTTTCAGACCATAGTGGAATTAATTAAACTAGCAATGAATAATAAAAATATATCTAGAAAATCCACAAATACTTGGAGATTCAACAGCACACTTAAAAATAACAAATGGGTCAAAGAAGGAATCTCAAGAAAAATTCTGAAAATACTTTAAACTAAATGAAAATTAAAGCAAAACTCATCAAAATGTGTGGGATACAGTAAAAGTAAAGCTTACAGTGAAATTTATAGCAAGCATAGCATAGAATTTATAGCATAAATGCATTTGTTATTGAATTGTTGAAAAGTAATGATGCATATTTGCATAGAAAAAGCATAGAAATAGACATCATGACTTTTCTGACGACTCAATAGATACAAAGAAGGATCTAAAATCAATAATCTAAGCTTTTACCTCAGGAAACTAGAGAAAGAACACATTAACAAATTAAGTCCAAACTTAACAGATGGTTTGGCAGTTTACTACAAAATTAAACACACTCTTGGCCCAGTCAGGGAACCTGAGGCCGGGCTGAACATCAGTCCCAGCCCCAGCCTCAGATCCCAACCTCAGACCCTCCTCCTTTCAGCCATAAAGGTAGGCCTCCCCCACCCCTTCTTTCTTTTGTTATTTCTTTACTTCTCCTTCCCTCCATAGGTCAGGGCAGCTCTCAGCTTTCAAGCGGAATCCATCTATATCTACAGTCTCTTGCCCAGTCAGGGAACCTGAGGAAGGGCTGAACATCAGTCCCAATCCTGGTCCCAGTTCCAGCTCCCAACCTCAGACCCCTCACTCCTCTTAGCCAGAAAGAGGGACTAGACATGTCTAGAATTATATTTTTCAAACATCTTAGAATCATGAGGCTCTCAGGGATCCTTGCTCAGCACTGAACCACCAGCAAAGAAGGAAAAACTGCTCTTCAGAAACCTGAAAAGAAAATTCCTCCCATGGGGACCACATTGCTAACTACAGAAGAAGAGATATTTTGGCACAGAAGCAATTGACAGCAAAAGGGAACCAAACTAGTTCCCAGTTTCAGAGACATTCTCCAAAGAGTTCTCTATAAGTGAATACATCATCAAATGGCTAGAAGTCACAGAAGGGCCTCAAGTATGAAAAAAAGGAAGTACATCTCCATCAAAAGAACACAATAACTCTCCTCCATCTCTTGAAAAAACAGAATAAGTTACTGAAATGTCGGAGAAAGAATTCAGAACATTCATAGTGACAACACTTGAGGAGACATAACAGAAAAGAGACAATGAACTCCAGGATATGAGGAAGTCCTTCCGCTATTTGAAAGAAGAAATGGACACCATAAGAAAGAATCAAATGGAACTGTTAGAGAAGACGACTGTAATACAAGAAATCAAAAACTCTCTTGAAAGTATTAAAAGCCAATTACACTGTGGAGAACAATATGGAGGTTCCTCAAAGATCTACAAATAGAACTACCATTTGATCCAGCAATCCCACTTCTGGGTATTTACCCCAAAGACAGGAGAATGCTCAGTCAGAAAAGTGCCTGCACACCAATGTTTATTGCAGCATTATTCACAATTGCCAAGACATGGAACCAACCTAAATGTCCACAAACCGATGAATGGATTGGAAAAGTGTGGTATATATACTCCATGGAATACTACTCAGCCATAAAA